>NW_007731175.1:137493-144172 GCF_000696425.1 Galeopterus variegatus
AGAAACAATCAACATAACAAAAAGACATCCAACAGAGTAGGAGAAAATATTTGCAAAATATATATCTAACAAAGGATTAATATCCAGAATATACAAAGAACTGAAACAACTTTACAAGAAAAAACAAGCAACCCAATTAAAAAATGGGTAAAAGAGCTAAATAGGCATTTCTCAAAGGAAGATATATGAATGGCCAACAGACACATGAAAAAATGCTCAACATCACTCAGCATTTGGGAAATGCAAATCAAAACCACACTGAGATACCATCTCACCCCATTTAGGATGGCTAATATCCAAAAGACTATGAATGATAAATGATAGTGAGGTTGTGGAGAAAAAGGAACTCTTATAGATTGTTGGTGGGACTGGAAAATGGTGCAGCCTCTATGGAAAATGGTATGGTGGTTCCTCAAACAATTGCAGATAGATCTACCATATGACCCAGCTACCTCACTGCTGGGAATATACCCAGAGGAATGGAAATCATCAAGTCAAAGGTATACCTGCTCTCCAATGTTCATTGCAGCACTATTTACAATAGCTAAGTGTGGAACCAGCTGAAATGTCCATCATCAGAGGAGTGGATATGGAAAATGTGGTATATCTACGCAATGGAATACCACTCTGCTATAAAAAAGAATGAAATATGGCCATTTGCAGCAACATGGATGGACCTAGGGAGAATTATATTAAGTGAAATGAGTCAGGCACAGAAAGAGAAATATCACATGTTCTCACTTATTTGTGGGAGCTAAAAAGAAATAAATAAGTTCACAAATAAACTTGGGGGGGAGGGGAGGAAAGAAGACACAAAAATCACAATTCCTTGAAGTTGTTATGACAAGCGAACAGATATGAAGTTGTGGGGAATGAGGGGGGAGAGAGTGGGGGGAGCTAATGGTTGACAATAATCAACCACATTTTATACTGGTAAAATTAAATTAAATTTAAAAAATTAGTAGAACTAAAAAATGAATTCAGTACAGTGGCAGGATACAAAATCAACACACAAAAAATCAATAGTCTTCCTATATGACAATAACAAAATAGCTGAAGAAAAAATCTAGAAAATAATCCCATTCAAAATAGCTACCAAAAAATGAAATACCTAGGAGAAAATTTAACCAAGGATTCTACAATGAAAACTATAACACATTGGTGAAAACAGTTTAAGCAGACACAAATAAATGGAATAATTTCACATGTTCATGGGCTGGAAGAATAAACATCATCAAAATGTCCGTATTACTGAAAGCAATCTAAACATTTAATGCAATCCCTATGAAAATATCAATGACATTCTTCACAAAAATAGGGGGGAAAAAGATCTTAAAATCTGTATGGAACCACAAAAGAGCCCATATAGCTAAAGCAATGTTGAACAAAACGGACAAAGTTGGAAGAATCAGACTCCCTATTATCAAAATATACTAGAAAGCTATAGTAACCAAAACAGCATGGTACTGGGAGAAAAAGAGACAAATAGACCAATGGAACAGAATAAGAGCCCAGAAATAATCCCATGCATTTACAGCCAACTGATTTTCTCAAGGGTGCCAAGAATATACAGTGGGGAAAGGACAGCCTCTTTAATAAATAGTGCTGGGAAAACTGGATATCCATAGGCAGAAGATTGAAAATAGGCCCCTATCTGTCACCATACACAAAAAAAATCAACTCTAAATGGATTCAAGACCTAAGTTTAAGACCCCAAACTATGAAACTACTAGAAGAAAACATAGGGGAATGCTACATTGTTGGTGGGAATGTAAATTGGGATGTCCACTGTGGAAAACAGTTTGGAAGTTACTCACAGAACTAAAATTAGACCTAACAATTCAGCTATCCCACTAGTGTGTACATACCCAAAGAAAATGACATTAACATATTAAAAAGACACTTGCACACTCCCATGTTCATCACAATGCTCTTCCCAATAGCCAAGAAATGTAATTAACCTAAATGCCCATCAATGGATGAATGGATACAAAACCTGTGGTATGTACACATGATGGAATGCTATTCAGCTATGAAAAGAAATGATACCTTCAGTGGATTGAATTGTGTCCCCTCAAAGTTTAATGTGTTGGAGGTTTGGTCCCCACTGTGACAGTGTTGAAAGGGTGGGAAATCCTATTATGGTAATTGAAAGGTGGGGGTTGATGAGATGATTAAGCTGATGTTTTATTGGTGGTCATGGGTATGGTTCTGAGGACTTTAAAAGAAGAGCACAGGAGAAGTTTTCTCTGCTCTGCCATTCTGCCTGGTGAGACCCCTGCCTTACTTTACTGCGAAGGAAAATCCTCACCAGATGTGTTCCCTGGACTTTGGAATTCCCAGTCTTCAAAACTGCAAGCAGTAAATTTTGTTTTCTTATGAAGTACCCAGTTTCAGGTATTTATGTTTTAAGTAACAGAATTGGACTAACACCATACCCTACCATTTGCAGCAACATGGATGGAACTAGAAACTATCATGTTAAGTGAAGTAAGTCAGGCACAGAAAGACAAATACTGTGTGGTCTCACTCATATGTGGAATCTAAAAAAAAATAAATAAATAAAAAGTAGTTGCTGTAGAAGCAGAAAGTAGAATAATGGTTACCAGACATGGGGAGGAGAGGGGAAGGAGGAAGAGGGGACTAACAGGTACAAAACTATGCTATCTACCCTAAATGACCAGTTTGTATCACATGTGTGTATTGAAACAACACACTATACCCCACAAAATATAATTAAAATTGAAAAAGAAAGCACATGCACACACCCCCACCCCCCAAATAATACTTTGAAAGCATTGGGTAATCTACCCCCACACAATGTTATTTCCTTCTCAAAAAAATGATCTTCCTTCTTTGCCATATGCTTCTCATTCCCAAAGTGGATATTAGCAATTTTCTCTACAAATATTTAAATTAATCAGAGAGTTCCCTTAGGGTGACAATGCATTCACAAATGGGCACCTCTTGCACAGTAAGTAAACACACTGAAACCCACTACACTGCATCCATGTCTCTTGCACATTTCACCCTATCCATTCAACAAATATTTGTTATGCACCTACTGTGAGTCAATTTCATTTTTAAAGAAAATATAAAATGTCTTTATAGCATCAATCCAGAAGTTTACTGTGAATTTCTCTGAAGAGATCCCTGAGGAGGAAAGAGTACTAATGCATGAATCAATATCCTCAAATATAAAACGAATCAATATCCTCAAATATAAAACTATATATAACACACATCTGTATGACGGTTACAAAGTGCTTTCCTGTGCATTATTTCATTTTCTATTTATCCTCCAGAATGTCTCAGGAGATAAGTAAAATTAAAAGAACACTAATTTAAAATAGTCTAATTAAAGAAACCTAAAACGGTAAGCATTAGCAATAGATAAACTCTGATTGTTGCCTCACTGAGAAAGAGACTTAGAAAAAAATAGGTCATCCATAAAGCTTTCCCTGATTAAGGAAGGAAGATAAAACACCATCACTAACCACTTGGGTGATGTCAGGTTAAGTCATTAAACTTTGTTTCAGTTTCCTTACCAATAAAGTGAGTGTTCAATCACATGCTGGTTCATCTCACAGAATAATTGTGGGAATTGATGGTGAGTCCCTCAAGTGCAGAGACTGTTGATCTTTTCATCTCTACAGCTCCCCATGCCTCGCTCAGGTCTTGGTGCATTGAAGACACCCAACATGTATGATGGACGGGTGGACAGACAAATAAGTGACTAATTGAATTGGCTTCCTCTGACCTCGGCCCTTTGTATGAATCTGCACTACCCATCCATCACATGAAGCCAGTGGTGGGCACTAGCCCACCTGTACGACCAGGGCCTCTGCCTGGTTTGTTCTTCCATCAAGTCTTTACCTTCGTAATTCTATCTGCTATTTGGATTTCAGCTCAGATGTATTTTCTTCAGAGGGGTCTTCCTTGAATTGCCCTTTAATATTGCCTGCTCTGTCCTGTTTTATCTAACACCCTGTCTTACGATTTTCAGAGCTCTTAGTGCTCTTTGAATATGATTTTCAGAACTCTTAGTGCTCTTTGAATACTCATTAATTTTTGCTAATTTTCCTATATGTTACCTGTTTTCTCCATTGAATGTAAGCTCCATTAAGACAGGGCATTAGTTTCTCTTATTTACTATTTGAAACTTCAGTCCATACTACAGTTCTGGTACTTAGTAGCATATAATGAATTACTGTTGGACAAATGAATGGATTAGCCCAGTAATACCAGTCTGACCTCATATTCTTCTGTTTTTTCTTCCCCCCCTCTGGCTATTGGATCATCTGGCTTTATGATCTTGGTCCCAAATTTTTCTCTAGATCCGTTTCCCCATTTTAGAAGGCTTTGAACTTTCTTACCAATCTTTACCAATATGAATCCATCACCCACAAACTCCCAGAACTCTAAAAATGAGAGAATGTTCTCCTCTTCCCTCTTCTCCATAAAAATCTCATTGGTCAGGCTTATTCCTAGATTTCCTGTTAAAAGAGGAGCTGTAAATGGATAGATTGATGGGTGAATGAATGAATAGATGGACAAACAGATAGATAAATGAATGCTTTTGAGGTTTATCACAATTTTCACCAGTTAAGTACGTGTGAAAATGATTTTGTTTTCTTTACGAATCCTTCTCCAATAAAAGAAAATAGCCATTATGCCAGGATGCCAACAGTACTCTTACAAAGACTGTACCGATTTTCAGAGCTCTTAGTGCTCTTTGAATACTCATTAATTTTTGCTAATTTTCCTATATATTACCTGTTTTCTCCATTGAATGTAAGCTCCATTAAGACAGGGCATTAGTTTCTCTTATTTACTATTTGAAACTTCAGTCCATAATACAGTTCTGGTACTTAGTAGCATATAATGAATTACTGTTGGACGAATGAATGGATTAGCCCAGTAATACC
Organism: Galeopterus variegatus; assembly: GCF_000696425.1. Taxonomy (NCBI): domain Eukaryota; kingdom Metazoa; phylum Chordata; class Mammalia; order Dermoptera; family Cynocephalidae; genus Galeopterus; species Galeopterus variegatus. Next base: position 142,422 of record NW_007731175.1, read on the forward strand.
AGTCTGACCTCATATTCTTCTGTTTTTTCTTCCCCCACTCTGGCTATTGGATCATCTGGCTTTATGATCTTGGTCCCAAATTTTTCTCTAGATCCATTTCCCCATTTTAGAAGGCTTTGAACTTTCTTACCAATCTTAACCAATATGAATCCATCACCCACAAACTCCCAGAACTCTAAAAATGAGAGAATGTTCTCCTCTTTCCTCTTCTCCATAAAAATCTCATTGGTCAGGCTTATTCCTAGATTTCCTGTTAAAAGAGGANAAAAAAAAAAAAAACCTGGATTGGAGGATGTGATGTAGATCCATCATGGCCAGAGGCTTTGTTCAAATTGCCTTCTGCTGCATAACGACCACCCCAAAAATGATGACTTAAAACAACAGTCAATTATTTACTTACGAATCTCCAACTTGGGCAGGGCTCAGTAGGGACAGCTTGTGTCTGCTTCATGTGGCACCAGCTGGGGTGGCTCAACTAGGGCTGACGGATCCACTTTCAAGATAACTTACTTCATTACTGGCAGGTTAGTTGGTTAGATTAGTCCTGGCTATAACTGAGAGCCCAGCTGAGGCTGTCAACTGGGAGCCATGGGTACCCTCCATGAGCTACTTGAACTTGCTTCCAACCTGGGGATGAATTCCAAAAGCAAGCATTCTAAGAGACTAAGGAAGACGTGCATGGGATTTTTATGTTCTAGTCTTGGAAGTGACAATACATCACTTTTGTCATACTCTATAGATCAAAGCAGCCACATAATCTATTGCCCAGATTCAGGGTGAGAAGACAGAGACTCCATTTCTTGACAGAGGAGTGGTAAGGTTCTAAAGAGTCTGTGAGAACAGAGATATTGTTGGGACCATCTTTGGAGAATAAAATCTGCCACAGACTTCCTAATACTGANCAGAGATATTGTTGGGACCATCTTTGGAGAATAAAATCTGCCACAGACTTCCTAATACTGAGCCCCAGAATTAGAAAAAAATACATACCTGGTCATAGGCAGCTCCAGTAAGTTCACACCGATGCTGCCCCTGTAAAACTCCGCATATGGAGGAACTGACCAGAGAGAAAGGATGCACTGAACTGAATAAAAACCTATCAGAGTCAGTTAAACACAAGAAAACTTCTGCTAGGGCTTGTAGAAGAGAAAATAATTTGCTCTTCTGTAGGATTTGACAGTACAAGGATGTGTGGTTTAAGATGGTTCCAGATATTTTGTCTGCATTAGAGAAAATAACCACGGAATAAAATCAGCATCCACAGAGATCAAAAACAAGGGTGATTTTAGTGGCATTATTCAACTGAATCAAGCTGCACCTGAAGCTGAATTCAAGTTTGGACTTTTAATTTACATGAGCCAATACATTCCCTGTTATTTGCAAGACACTGTTGAGTTGGAGTTTTATTCATGTGCCACCTAACATTATTTTCCTACACTCTGCATGTCATTAAGAGAGTGAATTATAATGTACACCACAGATGATAGTGATATATAAATTATGTCTTGAAAATTCTATCTTTCCTGTCTGTCTCCTCCTCACCCCAGCAAACTTTCCCCCAGATTTCTCCAGCTGCCTCCCCTTTGTGGGGCTTATCTTACTTACAGTGTCTCCCATCTCCAACCCATTCCCTATCCACCACTCAGCACCTCCCCCTACCAATACCCACATTTTCTCTGATCTGGTCTTGTCACTCTTGTCTTCTAGGCCTTTCATTTTACCTTTCCAGCTTTAACTCCCATGTACTTTAT
>NW_007731175.1:145986-157094 GCF_000696425.1 Galeopterus variegatus
AACATTTTTAAAATTACATCTTATAATGAAGATTCTCTCTCTCTCTCTTTCTCAGATACTTTTGGGGAAAAAAAAAGAGTAGATTATCTGTTATTCTAAGTTTTTCTCTTTAACAAAACTCTTCCTGGTGCTTGTCATTTGCAACTGATTATGGAGTTTCACACATTAAAATAAAGAATAATTTTGTCATATATGAAAGAGGGTCAAGAGTACATTATCCATTCACTTGCCATTATAAACAATCAACCAGAAAAAAAAAAAAAAAAAAAGAGGATGAGAAGGAGGGGGGAGGAGGAGAAGAGGAAGAAGAGGAACATGATCTGAAGTGAAAATGCTTGCTTAGAAGTAATATTGTGTAATTCTTACCAGTTTTTCAAACCCTTGTTTAGAACATTAACCTTGAGCCACTCTAGCTTTTTCACTACCCACCATTTTAAGTAAAATACGATAGAAGTAAAACATGTCAAGCCCTGTGCTGGACGCCAGGGATACGATGAGCTAGACAGACATTAACCCTATTCTCTTAGATCTTAAAATCTAATGGACAGACATTAAATAATTAAGCAAGTTTTTTTTTTAGCATAACTTGTCATTATTTGTGGATGATTTATCCTAAATTTTGTCAACCAATAGCATAGGGTGTCGTGGGAAGAGCACCAGAACCCTCTAGAGGTTAAGAGAAGGCTTTTGGGAGGAGAACTGTAGATTTCTCTTACGTACCATGTAGTTCAGCTTCATAAAAACTAGCAATTTCCCAGTATGCTTTCCTTTTCCCTTTCTACCTTGACTGGAAAAGCTGCAAATGTGAGACCCTCATTTTCCACGAATTGTACGCAGCTAGGGGAGTAGCCATATGACTCAATTCTGGCCAAAGGGACCTTAAGAGGGCTTTTCTAGAGTTTAATGGAAAATATTTTTGCTACCTTGTTAAAATAAACAGGTATAAGAGGGGAGTGCTCTCTCCACTTTGGCCTCTCCTTCTTTGCTGACTCTGGACCCAGTTGACTACAGGGGACAGCCATTTTGAAGCCATGATTGAAAAGGAGAATTACATCAGTGCTGTCCTAGTACCCCAATATTCTTGAACCAGTGAGCCAGCAAACACTAGACATCTCACTACATGCAATAATTATGTCTTAATTGTTTGAGCTTGGCTATTGTGTTATCTGGGTTTTTTTTGTTTTTGTTTTTGTTTTTAATGCTTTGTTTTACTTTTATTGGTTATGAATATTCACCGAATACAAAGCAAATTGTCATCATTCGTGCCTCAAATGTGATGGCCACATCCATACTGGCAGCATGCCCATTACCACAAATTGCAGTTATACCCCATGTCCCGCACCCAATTATTCCCTCATTTATCCTGCCCTCCCTCCCTATCCCCCTTTTCCCAATCCACTTTGTATCCCTAGGGATGTTCTCTCCCTCTGCAAGTCCAATGAACTACTGTGGTGTTTCTTCCCTTTCTTCTTTATCTCTTAGCTTCCACTTATGAGAGAGCACATGTGGTATTTATCCCTCTGTGCTTTGCTTATTTCACTCAACATAAGTTTCTCCAAGCTCATCCATGTTGTTGCAAATGGGAGTATTTCATTCTTTTTTATGGCAGAATAGTATTCCATGGTGTGTATATACCACAACTTCCTTATCCAATCATCCATTGATGGACATTTAGGTTGGTTCCATATTTTGGCTATTGTGAACAGAGCTGTGATGAACATAGGAGTGCAGGTATCCCTTTGACATGATGATTTCCATTCCTTTGGGTACAAACCCAGAAGTGGGATTTCCCATCAAAATACCAATGACATTTTTCACAGAAATGGAAAAAATCTCTCATTCATATGGAACAACAAAAGACCCTGAATAGCCAAAGCAATCCTGAGCAAAAAAACAAAGGTGAAGGCATAATACTACCTGACTTAAAATTATACTACAAAGTTATACTAACCAAAACAGCATGGTACTGGCATAAAAACAGATACTCAGACCAGTGAAGCAGAATAGAGAACCCAGAAATCACCCCTCAGGCTTACAGCCATCTGATATTTGACAAAGGGAATAAAAACATGCATTGGGGAAAAGACTGTCTCTTCAATAAATAGTGCTGGGAAACTTGGATATCCATGTGTAGAATAATGAAACTAGACATGCACCTCTCACCACATAATAAAATCAATTCAAAATGTATTAAAGACTTAAGTATAAGACCTGAAACTTTAAAATTACTGGGAGAAAATACAGGGGAAATACTTGAGGAACTAAGTCTGGGCACAGACTTTATGAACATCAGCTTGAAAGAACAAGCAACAAAAGAAAAAATAAACAAATGGGATTATATCAAACTAAAAATCTCCTGCACAGCAAAAGAAACAGTCAAGAGAGTGAAATGACAACATATAGAGTGGGAGAAAATTTTTGCTAACTATGCATCCAACAAGGGTTTAATATCCATAATATACAGGGACCTCAAGCAACTATGTGGTAAAAAGACAAATAACCCAATTAAAAAATGGGCAAAGGAACTGAATAGATATTTTTCAAAGGAAGACATACAAATGTCTAATAGGTACATGAAAAAATGCTCAACATCCCTAGTCATCAGGGAAACACAAATTAAAACTACATTGAGATACCACCTCACCCCAGTTAGACTGGCTATGATCAAAAAGAATGAGAATATCAAATGCTGGTGAGGATGCAGAGAGAAGGCAACACTCCTACACTGCTGGTGGGACTGTAAATTGGTACAACCACTATGGAAACAGGCTGGAGGCTATTGTGTTATTTGGAGCTGAAAGAATTGCTAGCATCTGACTCCCCAGAAAAAGTGACACTTAAGCTGATTCTCCTGAATTACTAAGATCTTTACCCCACTTTTTGTGCAAGTCCAGCATCTTGTTTATATCTCTCCTTCATTATGTATTTCTCCACATCTTGTATAATTGCCATTTAAATAATTTTTAAGGTTCTTCTAATAGACTATTGTCCTCCAAGGCAGAAATCTTGGCCTATTCTTCTTGATATTCCCTGGGTCTAGTGCAATGCCTGGCTATATTCAGTGTATAACTGAGTATGTAACTGCTGAATTAAATGAAGGTAGTGACAATGTGGGGGTAGTGGACGTGGTGCTGGTGTAGCCATGGTGGCAGTTTTTCCTGTTGGTGTTACTGGTGGTGGTAGTAGTGATACTCATGGTAGTGGTGGTTGGGTGGGGGTACTGCTGAGTCCTGAATCAGAAACTGGGTTGCTAAGTTATCCAGGAGTGATATCATTTTGATAAGGAGGGAAAACTTGTTAGTTAACCTGATTTCCAGTCCATGCAACAGTTTGCAGGATAAAATATTAGAATTTCTTTCTCTTCAGACTTCGGCAGATAGATAAGCAGAGGCTATGGGAAGACATTTTGCCCACTTCTGGAGAGTCCTTCTAGCTGATTCCCTAAGTGCCTCTTTGTCCCAGGACTTACATTTTTTAAGGAATTTAGCAATGAATATGAATGTAGAGAGATAAACAGTCACACCCAGAGTGACTTCCCACTCTTCATTGTCTCATGCAAAGAAAAGAAATTCAAGGAAGAGGGTTCCTTCCAAAGAAAACATCCTGAGCACCTACAAGCCTGCCTGTGAATCCCTGGTAGCCAGCTAGCTGACTCACTGACATTCGTGAAGCTACCTAGGGCCAATGAATTATATTGAGAACATTCTAGATGATCAAATTACTGGGGACAGGGCCGGGGGAGGTTACCCACATAGCTCACTTTCTAGAAAGCAGGTTCTAAGAATGTCTTTCTGTGCACTGAGAACTGGATCTTACTATTCCAACAGAGGATATTTTCTGCTCATAACATACTCAGACTGAGAAAATTGAAATGAGTTTAGCTGAAAACTTAAAACTTATCATACTTAAGCCCACAAAAATTAGGTACTTTTCAAGCTTATTTACCCTGCACTGTACTTAAACCACCTACCTCCTGCCTTTGTTCTGTAAATAACTGTTCCCAAATCTAATCTGTCTATCAAACAACAAACCAATGATTCAGTTAATAATTACAAACCCTAACAATTCAGCATGCACTCACATACAAAGGAACTAGATATCACTTGCCTGAAATATTTGACAGTCATACAAGAAAGCAGATGGGGCTACTCTCCCAACACAGTCATGTTGGGAACTGTTGGGGAAGGGGGAAGGGTGGGGAGCATTGTTGTTTTTTGAATGAAACTTGGCCTTAAGTGGTTCCAGTTGATTCTTTCCCACACAAGCTCAAGCCTACATCTCACAGAGGTATTAGATCTGTTCACTTCCTTGTGCTTTGCTCCAAGAAGTAGTGAGTCATGCTTTAAATACAAATTCTTAACATAGGTGCTACCAGGGAACAAAGGAAAACAAAACGTCTCATTCTTTTATTCATCCTTTGAAAGGAAACTCATGGCGGAAACATTTGTATAACATTCCATTTATGTAACAGGAGAAATATCAGCTGGAAAAAAGAACAGTACAGCTGAGGAAGGGGACCGTGTATGTTTTCTTTTCACAAGGCTGTGCCCCTTTCAGCCTAATCAGTTCATAATGCTATATCACAGATTCCAGGCCAGCGAGGAAATGAGGTGGAGGGGAAAACATCAGGAGGGAGAGCCCAAGTCCTTCAGCAGCATCAGGAAATGTTTCAGTGGAGGGTTTGCAAGCTTGGGCTCCAGGATCAGGCAGCAGAATCAGGGGTCAAATCCTGCTTTGCTACTTACTGGCTGCATGACCTTGGGCAGGTGTCTGAACTTCTCTGTGCCTTACTTTCATCACTGGCAAAATGTAGCCAATCATAAAATCTGTCTCATACATAATCTGTGTAAAACTGTGCCTGATACATAAACTGAATTCAATGAGCCCCTGAGGTTCAATTCTAGCTCCTCCTCTTGGATTGGTCATTTTGCTTCTCTTAGTTTCAGTTACCTCATTTTTCTCTGGATCTCACATTTGAGATCGATTAAAAAATTTACAGGAATGTTCTGAAAATGGGAAAATTGCTTGTGCACCAGGGACAGCTCACCCATGAATCATTAGTATTAACCAGGCAGTAACTGCTCTGTGACCACACAAGAGAAAAACCCCATTCTAGACAGAAATTTGGAAAACTAGTGCTCTAAACTGCATCAAAGGGTATCTTGTGAAATAATGCCATCATTGTTCTGTGTAGATTTGCTCCAGTAGGTCAGGGATGCACTGGGGTAGCTGTGGATCCTGGGAATTTCCCTTTACCACAAAGGAAATGATGTAGGTGTGAAATTCCAGGAATGCTGCCCATCGTTTGTAATCAATTCCTCTCTTCACTGGTTGCTTCGGATTCTGCCTCTACAGGTCACCTGGCATAGAGCACTGATGCTTTCTTAAGGTTCCCTCCCTAACCTTCCCAGAAGCTATGACTGGTCCAAGGGATATGGAATGACTGTTCTGGAAAATGAACTAAAACCACATGCAATGCTTATCAATATCAGAGAAATTCTTTGGGTGACTCACCCAACTTATTAATTTTCACGTTTGAAGTTATATGCCCTTGCTCATTAAATACACACTTAACTGCCTGTTCTCTCTCCCCTTCTCCCATAGATGTTTGACAAAATATTTTCTTTTCCTTTGAGCTTCAATACCTCTAAAAGTTACGTCTTTTAAGAGAGAAATATCACTTGGTAGCAATAGATACATTTGTTTAACAGTTCAGATGTCATCTGCATACACCATCACCTTGAGTTTTCACAAAAAGTCTGAGAGATGATATTATGTGCACTCTTCTGAAGACAAAATTGAGGCTCAGAACATCAGCCTACTAAAGGTTTCCCCTGGCAGATCTAGGTGTCTAAACCATTTCTATTATGCTCAAACTCTGTGTTCTTTCCACTTAATTATGCTACCCTCCTGCAAATCTCCCTTAGTCTTCAGGGAAGTGATAAATGTATGTGGGGTGATTTCCTGAGTTTCCTCTGGTTAGAATTGGTCAGTTGAGCCATGTAGCAATTCTGTAAGCCCCCAAATCTCTTTAGGACAGCCACTGGATGGTCTTGAATACTCCTATTGTACACATGAACATTTTGTGCTTTTTGTTTGTTTGTTTAGTGTAAGGATTGACAGTCTTCAGAGGTAGGGTGCTATGCTACAGACAGTTATCCTTTAACAAACTGATGAGAAGATGTTGTGGTAAATAGTGTCCAAAGATAACATTATCAATTCCTTCCTTTCCTATAGGCACATGATGCTCTGCTGACCAAAATGAGTATTCTACTTTCTATCTTCTTAAACTCAGGGTAGTCTTTTGACTTGCTTTGATCAGTAAGATACTGTGTAAGTAAGAAGTAATGCTATGCCAGTTCCAGGCTTAGCCTTTAATAAGGCTGGCAGTTTCTGCTCTTATTTTTAAAACCAGACACCATAAAAAAAACTGATTATCCTTGCTATGGAAAAACAAAGTAGCTACATGAAGAGAACATGGCAAAGAATGAGGCATGTGTGAATGAAGCTTTCTCAGATTTTCTAGCCCAGCCCAGACACCAGGTGAATGCAGCCAAAAGAGTGACCCAATTGATACTATGTGAGGCAGAAGAGCCACCCTGCTGAGCCCAGGCAACCTACAAAATCATGAGAACTATTAAATTTTTTGTTTAATTTGATAAGTTTTAGGTTGTTTTATTACATAGCAATAGATAACTGATGGATGTTTAAGTCAAGAACAAAGAAAAAACTCATTCTAATATCCCACATGTAATCCACCAACAGCTATGAATTTGCAACTCTATGTATCAGAATCACCTGAAAAGTTTTCTAAGCTCCAGATGCTCAAAGCCTAAAGGAGTTCTTCAAAATACAAAACTCTTAGGCCTGTACATTTGTATGTTTTCAAATTCCCCCAGCATATAAAATGAGTAGTCATTACAGTAACCCACAAAATTAAAGACTCACTTACTTTAAGAAGCTCTTCTTTTAAAGTTAAAATTCTTTCTGGGAGTGATAAATCTAGCAGATGGTCATAGGATTATGTCCCTAATCAGTTCATTTTCCTACTCCTGGCTAGGATTAGCAAATGTGGACTCCAGGAGAGCTAAATATGGAGCATGCACAAACCTGAGCAGATAGTTGTTGATTAAGGTTCCAAAAAGGTGTCATCGGAACAGTCTAGGGTCAGTTTGGGTCTAATGAGTGTCTGGGAATTTGAAGACAGGTACAAAGAGAACAGTGGAAGATTGACAAAGACTGATTATACCTACTCTGATGGAAAGTCACTAAAAATCACCCCAGGAGTTACATCCAGAGATTGCTATTTAGAAGTCTGAGAAATGATTATGGAGATTACTACAAGGGACCATGGCAAAAGACAAGCCAGATAAGAATAACTGTGTTCATATCTGACCTCCCAGGAGGCCAGAAAATAAAGTCCTGATTCCTTTACCCTAATTATATAAGTAGGATGTATCTAAAGATAAGTCCAGCCAGAGTCAGTATTGAAAATTCAGTGAAAAAGGGAGAGAGCTTGTGTCATAAGATGGTAAGGAGTATGGAAAATGCCAGTGTCTTTCTCTTTTCTTTCCCTTTTTATTTGTGTTTCCCCCAAACTGCCCCCAACATCTCTCCCACAAAGCCTCACAAGTTGGTTGCTTCTCCCTGAGGAGCTGTGAGAACTTTTCACTTTTACTCTCCTTCCTTCCCACTGATCCTGTACTAAGACACACCTGGGGGTTTCATGCCCCCTAAAGAAAGGAAGTGAAAGGTAGTGGATTTCCTATAAAGCTTAAGTTTCCTTTCTTTATGTGAAGAAGAAGAAAAAGGCCTATAGTTTCTGAAACCTCTTTACTTCCTGTGTCACCGAGTCAGTAAGAAGAGAACTAGTATGTATTAAGCATCTAATGCATGCTGTGTTACCTACATGAGTCATCCTTCTTGAGATAGAGTTTATGATCCTCTTTGACACATTAAGACACAGAGGCTGAGTTTGAGGTAACTTTCCTAAAATTACATAGTTAGAAAATGATGCAGGTAGGACTTGAGCCCAGGTTTGGTTGACCTAAATCTTATATTGCTAGTCAAGTATTCCTGCCAAGAATTTAAAAAAAAAATCATTATTTCAGGGTCTGGAGTGAGAAATTTTCAGCACATCATTTTGGTATAATGCAGCACAACCTAACCACCTGCTACTCCATATGAGTTTCATGGTCCAGCAGAATCATTCTCACCTGAGAATAAATACTACTGACCCACACTACTCAAGTTAGGTCTGCTGACTGGTCATATTGACATCATCTGGGAGTTTGTTAGAAATGCAGCATGTCAGTCCCCACATACCCTAGACCTACTAAATTAGAATCTGCATTTTAACAACATCCCCAGGTAACTTAGTATGCACATTAAAGTTTGAGAAGCACTGACCTAAATAAATGTGTTCTAATTATTGGAACTTGGTATCTCACTGAACTTAATTCTTTTTCTAGACACAATGTGACTCAAATACGTGAGTTCCTAGAGCCCTCAAATCTCACAATGAGAGGACATTGAAGCCCCAAAAAGGCAAAGTAGTGGGTCATAAACATCCCAGTAAATTAGTGGCCCAGTCAGACCTAAAATAAGTCTTTACCAGATGCCCAATTCTTGTCATGTAAACAACATCATGTATTATGCTCTTCATCTCTTCCAGGCACCTTGCTAGGTGCTGAGGATTCAGCAACGAAAAACAATCTGTGCCCTCAAAGAACTCCTGGTCCATCAGGATAGACAGACACACAGCTGGGCAATTATAAAACAATGTGGCAGTGCAAAGAGATGGAGAGGTACAGGTAATATGAAGTCACCGAGGAGAGACACCTGGAGTCCCCGGGCTTACTGAACGAGGTGCAGCCTTCCTCAGTCTATGCCCTATTCTACTTTGTGATTAATTGACATACCAGTTCCCCTTCCATGCATCATTCCCCTCCCTCCTCTTCTCTTTTCTTTACTCCATCCCTTTACCATTTCCCTTTAGCATGGGTCCCTTCTACTTCTCAAAGTCATGTTTTCCTTCAAAGCTTTTCCTTCCTATCCACCCTAATCCACAAGTCCACAAGTCCTCCTTTCTCTCAACGTCCACAACTCTTATTTACTAGCAATTCCCAAACCTGATTGCACACTAAAATTGCCTGAAGAACTTAAAGGAAAAAAAAAAAAAAGGAAAACAAAAATGAGACAAAAAGCCCCACAACAGCCCTGCCTTTGACTGTGGCGATGCTCCCAGGGCATCCTCTTTCCACAGTGCTTCACAAATTCAAATGTACAGCAAGGGCGGAGATCCTGTGTTCCACAACTCACCTGACACCTGATCCTAGCAGCTTGCCTTACAGAGGGATGCAGAGTTTACAAAATGCTTCCATTCCCATTGTCATTTGATCCCATGCCAACCCTATAAAATAACAAGCAAGGGGTGCTTAGTTCATTTCACAGATAGGAAAACTGAGTCATAGAGAGGTGAAGTCACAAGACCAAGTCATTCAGAACTTGGACCACATCTTTTGACTTGCCCTGTGCTGTTTGGAAAACATATATATAGTTAGGATGAAGGAAAAGCTATGTCTTTCTCTTTGAATGCCCCCTCCCCCTGCCTGAAAAGTGTAAATTGCTCAGCTCGGAGCTAACCTGGTTGCCTGCAACTAGTCATAGGAGGCATGTGTCACTTCAGGAGCTTTCGAAGGTCTCCACCTGACAATGAGGAACTAGGAGTCAGGTATAAATCAGAAGCCACATGACCAGATACACTTGAGCAAATTCTGTGAGAAAAGGGAAGGATGCAAATAGCCAGAGGTATTGAAACTTTCCTCAAAATCAATCAGTAGTCACGTTCTGATCAGAAGGGCAGATAACAGGATCATGAGGACTGAAATGTTCTAGGGTTTAATTTCTTTCCACCCAGCTGCCACCTGCTATTTTGGCTTACCAGGGCTCTTGTGAAAAGGTCCCTTCTTACCTGTTCTTGCTTAAAAAGCAAACACGGAAACATTTAAGCTCCCCTCTCTCCTGTGTCTGAAAGCAGCCCAGGAAGCAGGGTTGAGTAAAAGGGGCCTCAGCAAATATAAACTTGGGCAGGAAGGACTTTGGAGTGGGGGCTGGGCAGGTTTTTCTTTTCTTTTCTTTTCCTTTTTTTAATCTCTTCACTAGGTTTTCTCTATGCTCTGCTCTAGGGGGAAAAGAAAAAAAAAAAAAAAACCACCATCTATCTGGGGATGTGTCCTATGTATATTTCATGACTCTCTTTTTAGGAATAATTTCAGTTCTCAGTAGAGAGCAAGACAGGAATGGGAAGGGGCGGACTGGATGCCCCCTGTGTTGTGAGGCGCCCCAAGCAGCTGGGTGTGCAGGATCCACATATCAGCATTTCTGGGGCAGTCAGAAGGTTATTCCTAAGGGGAACATGTCCTAAAACAGCAGAAAATAACTGCTGCTTCAAAGAATAAGTATTTTAGGCTGTGACTTTTCCTGGGTCAAAGAAACCTTGTTATTTTTCAGAGTAAATCTGGCCTAGCACACACAGGCTGCGGCACTAAGGCACTTATTTCAGAAGGTGCTGGGTGATCATTTCCATTAATAAATAAACCCTCCTAGGCCTTTGGAATCCAATTATATTTGGAACAAAACTCCTAAATATATGACCACTATCTGAAACCATGCGACTTAACCCCAGTCTTTAAAACTAATTTTGTCTATTAGAGAAGGACATGCTTCCAAGGGCTGTGATTAGGCTATACGCTGGTTCTCAACAAACATCATGGGTTATTTTTGTTGTTTGTGGGCGAAGTGGGGACAAATGACTTTCTTTTGATTAGACGAACCAATACTTTTATTTTTACCGGGAAACAGCCTCTCTTCATTAGTGCTTATTATTTTACTTGAATAGGACAAAGTCTTATTCTCAGAATAAACCTGAATACTCACATCCATCTTTTGTCCTGCTAACTAAAGAAGTTGGTTTCTCTCTTAGAGCATTTTGTTAATTGGCCCACCCCCAACCTGATTATTTTATTTTATTTTTTTTTCCTTTTTGTCTTTTTTCGTGTCCGGAAACGGATCACAACCCTCAGTGCTGCACCCGCACCTCGCTCAGC
>NW_007731175.1:157287-160379 GCF_000696425.1 Galeopterus variegatus
TGTCCGGAAATGGATCACAACCCTCAGTGCTGCACCCGCACCTCGCTCAGCCAGCGAGCGGGAACAGATCTGCACGTGGGATCCGAACCCTTGGCGGGAGCGCCGCCGTGCTCCCAAGCGGCGCACTGTAGCAGTGTGCCACCAGGCCGGCCCCCAACCTGATTATTTTAAATTAGAAGAGTGAAGTCAACTCTATTCATGTATTAGACACTGATCTCCTAGTGCAAACCACATCCGAAAGATAATTTGGTCTATAGGACGAATTGGTTTCTTGCACTTATGAAGCTGTCTATCTAATGAGCAGGAAGGTGTTAATAAAAAAATCACGCTGTAGCCAAGTTGCATTGGAATAAGTGCCTTGGGAAAGGACTGTCGAACATAAGGTCAGGGGTTTAGAGTATAGGCTGGGGGTTCAAGAATGGTTTTTCTGAGGAAGTGACATTTCACATAACATTTACAGAGTAAGAATGGGCTACTGAAGAGAAGCCAGCATGTGTTCTCAGCATGGGATGGCAAAGGTGAATGTCCTGGAAGAAAGGTGGCCCATGTCACCTTGCCTACCTGGGAACTAGAGGTGGCAGTGGTAAATTCATGGCATGTGATGGGGATGCTGAAGAGGGATACCGGGGTCAACAAGGTTTCCTACAGGAGCCACACCTGAGCCAGGTGAAAGGAGGCGGGATGAAAGAGGAGAATTGGCAAGATCACGGAGGTGGCAGGGAGTGGGGAATGAGATGAAGAGTGATCTGACTTTTGTTGTAGGAGGAGGGAGCTGAGGTAGTGTGGGCTGAGTGAGTAGCACTGGAGGGTCAGTGGGGTGTGGGCAGTGGGGCAAGACGAATGGGCATTTTCGGATGACAGCTTCAAGTGGTGCACAACTGGAAACAGGGACTCCTGGTAAGAGGCTACTGAAGAGTCATACCTCAGCTCTTCTCCAGGTTGAAACTTACTTACAAAAGCAGGTAGCCATGGACTGGATTTGGCCCATGGACTGTGGTTTGCCAACCACCATTCTATATCACAAACTGGAGGTCCAGGGAAAAGCACAGGATGTATACCAAGTGAAACAACCTTGCTGATATCTCTTTCTATGATAATTGGTTTCTTGTGGTTCAGAAACACAGTAAGTCAGTCAACAACTATTTTTTTAAGAGTATTCTAAGTGCCAGGCCCCAGTCTAGGCCATGCAGAATCAGTGAGAAATAGATGGAAGGGGCTTCCTTCTGCTCATTCAGTGGGTGAGCAGGCATGTGTTGATCACCCACTGTGTGCCAAGTACTGTGTGAGGGCCTCAGGATTCAGATAAAACAAGACTGTGGTGCATCTGTCCCTTCATCGGTCCATCCATCCACCCAGTTGCTCAACGTGAATGTAAAGAACTTTTGCTATTGCAAGACAAGTTGGCAGAACTCTGCAGAATTTATTGGTAACCCAGCTATGGCTCCTGCATCCAAGTTGCTTACTTTCTAGAGGGGGAGCTAAGCCATTCTTTCATATCCAGAGTCTAAGGTGGAGAGGAAAATGTGCTGCCAGAAAGACACAGATGGTGGCTGCGGAAGCTCAGAGTGGAGCAAGATGACTTCCAGCTGGAAGAGAACTGGAAGGCTGACAAGACGACATCTAGTTTCCTGTTAACCCTTTAAAATGACACATGAGCCTGTACAAAGGTTACAAGCATATTCTGAAAAGACAATGCTCTTTTGTATATGTAACCAGCTCTGGGGTCCCATCAGGGCAAGCCTGACAAGCACTTTGTGATTTCAGAGGTCCTGGACTCAGCTCTTCTCCCCACCCAGAAAAATGACGTTATCTTGAAGTTATCCTGTTTTCTAGGAATCTCCATATTTGTTGGCCCTTGAATTGTGCACCATAGGGAGTTATTGATATGAAAAAAAAGAAGTAATAATAACAATTTTCCCAACAACTCTGTGCAGAGTATTGTTGCATCTATTTTTCAGATAGGGAAGCTGAAGCCAAGAGGATTAAGTAGCTTGCCCAGGATCACAGAAGAGAGGGAAGTAAGCCCAGAACCCATGTCTTTTGACTCTCTGATGACTCTCTTTAATGAGCTCTTTGGTTGCCAGTGTCCAGATCAACAATCTGGAGTTTGTGTTGACTCCTGCGATCTTGCATTCAGTTCAGCTCCCTGTTTGACATTTCCTTCTCCTCTACATTTGTCAGTGACATCTCTTTTACTTGCCTCCCACAGCCACTGAACCAGCTGGCCTCTTGCCTGAGCCCAAGAGTTGAATGCCCTTTGGTCACGTTCTGTATCCAGAGACCACTAAACAAAGGTCATCAGTTAGGATAATTAAACTGTTTTCTAAATAGGAGCAATTCTAAGAAGGCAGGTTGACCTCTGGGAGAATTTCTAGTAGCAATCACTTCATGATTGATTGGAAATATCTGCAAATACACGTGTCCTGAGCGGTGAATGAGAAATGTGTTATTGCTGTTTTCTCAATCAGTCTACTTGTCCTTGTGGAACAGTTTAGGGGAGAGTAGCATGGAAGAAACAAAAATGGAGCTTCCAAGATCTGTGGAAGCCATCTGTCAGTGGATTCCACAGTTCTAGGATTCAGGGGACTGGGGGAGGTACCCATAGACAAAAGGAAAGGCAGAAGAGCGAAGTAAATGCAATAAATGACTTTAAGTCATTGAACTGATTTTTGGTAGAAAGAGAGTTAAGAAAAATAGAAGTCAATATTATGAGTTTAAACTTTATCTCCCTAAAAACAGTGCTTCTGTGAGCAGAGTTCATATGCTGGACAAATGAATCACAATGACACCGCTTGGTCTGACCCCTGGGAAAATATCTGTGCCTTTGAGGTTTCAGCAGATTTTCTCTGACATTCAGAAAGAAAACAAGATGAGAGGAAAATACCCTTTTTTCCCTGTCACACTGTCAGGTTAGAAACCCACTTTAGAAGCCACAGTCTATGACAAACATGTTCATGCAAATTCTGTTCTTGCTTTTGTGCTCTATTTCTTTACCAACTATATAGCTAAGCAAAATGGAGCAAGAAATAGTGTCTAGGGATAAATAAAATTGCTGAATTAGATACAGGCCACCTTTATTTAAAAAAAAAAAA
>NW_007731175.1:163410-165598 GCF_000696425.1 Galeopterus variegatus
AGAGTGGCACACTCAGAGGTACTAAAAACAATGCTGAACAATCAGCAAATTCACTTTTTTTTAATCAATCAGAGAAATGAGGTCACAGAACAACAAACTAACCCTAAATTAAAAGAAAAACAGATGCCTTCAAGAAGAGCCAGGACATGAGCACATACTTACTTAGGAAAGATGCCACCAGAAACTATTCAAACTGTTAATAAAAANTTGGGGGACACAATTCAAGCTTCATTGAGTTTTGGGGGGATATAACTCAATCCACTACAATAATCTTTCAGTTCTTCCATCCTAATGGCTATTAAATCCAACTTTTCTTTCCTCCTCTTTCAGACTTTATTATCTTATCCCAGAACCATTACTAAAGTCTCTTTACTGGTAGCCTTAATTTAGTAGTAAAGTAATAATTATAGATAATATTATTCTCCTTATTTAAAGACAAGTAAAATGAACCAGCCAAGTTGCCCTGGGTCTCATAGCTTAGCAAACGCCAAATTTGGGATTTAAGCCCCAGACAACTGAAAAGCCAATGTTCTCCAGGCTCATTTTCTGCAAGGCAGCCTTCACCCAATTTACTACCAGGTGAAGAGTAGAACCTAAGAGTCTAACCATAGTAACCAAGGAGGGCAACTGAAGCATGGAAAATGAGAGCAGGGCCTCTTTAATGGTGCCAAGATATCAGAATCCTCTGGAATTTTTCATGAAGATTCCTGAGCTTGGTCCTAGAGCTACCGAATCAAAATTTCTCTGGGTGGGACCTAGGAATGCATATTTTTTTAAAAGATCCAAAGGCAGTTTTGAGCAGTCAGATTTGGGCACCCACGCTTTAGGCTTCAAAAGGAAGATTTTGCAATATTTAGAGCCAATAAATATAATACTGTAATCCAAAACTCCCAAAGAGAAACCAAAAACCAAATACTCCAATATATAAATGGACAAAGGGCATGAAAGGAGAATTTACAAAAGAAGCCATAAACTGGCTAATAGAAATATTTTAAGTTGTCAGACCTGCTCATATTCAAATTAATGCAAACTTTTAAAAATTAATGGGATGCCATTTTTTTAACCTATCAAATTAGCCAAGTATTTTTTTTTATTAATGCAAATACATAATGTCTGTGAATATGTGATGAGATGGGAACTTTCATAAACTACGAGAAAGGCAAATATTGGTGCTACTACATTGAAAAGCAATTTGGTAGCATGTACTAAAGTCTGGGAAATGTCAATAATCTTTAATTCAGAAATTCCTTTTATGTATATATATATATCCAATGAAATAATTTACAAGGAATTTTTTAAATGCTGCATGTAAAAGATATTTTTTAAAAGACTGAATGTTCTGACACCAAATTGCTAACAGAGTCTGAGAGTGGGCATAATATTATTCTCCCCATTTAAATTTGTTCACACTTGAATTATGCTAATTTTTTGACTCAAAATATACCACTGCTTCTTCTTAGGAAGTCCTATCCAGCTTCCTATGCTAGAAAGTGTTTTGTATGTTTATTTATTATTATTATTATTTTTTTTTTATTTTAAGAACTAATGCAAGTATCATCTCCCCATAGGAAATCTCCTTTGTTTCTTACCCAGGTGTGACCCATTTGCCCCACCCCACCTCCACTTATTTGCTAACATAGATTACCTTTATTTTAGCACTTATTTGCTACTCAAAAATTATTTGTTGGTGGATTTATTCCTCCTAGTAAACTATGAGCCAGTTGAAGGCAAGATTCAGAAGTCCTAGATGCCCAAAGTATTTATTGAATTAAACTCCATGGATGCCAGAAAAAAAGTTCAGTGAAAAACTTCTATTTAATGTCTGTGACTCCATAAAAAATAATGTGTTATAAGTTGCTGAGAGGTTAGATCTAGTGTTCTCAACACACACACACACACACACACAATGAAAAAAGGAAATGGTAACTATATGAGGTGATGAAGTGTTAATTAGCTCGATTACAGCAATTATTTCACAATGTACATATATAACAAGACATCAAGTCGTGCACCTTAAATATACAGGTATACAATGTTTATTTGTCAATTTTACCTCAATAAAGTTGAAAAAAAAAAACACTGTTATGAAAGATTTTTGGCTTCTACTTAGGATATAGAAAGCAAGAAAGAGTGGCACACTCAGAGGTACTAAAAACAATGCTGAACAATCAGCAAATTCACTTTTTTT
>NW_007731175.1:165910-167883 GCF_000696425.1 Galeopterus variegatus
AATGTGTTATAAGTTGCTGAGAGGTTAGATCTAGTGTTCTCAACACACACACACACACACACACAATGAAAAAAGGAAATGGTAACTATATGAGGTGATGAAGTGTTAATTAGCTCGATTACAGCAATTATTTCACAATGTACATATATAACAAGACATCAAGTCGTGCACCTTAAATATACAGGTATACAATGTTTATTTGTCAATTTTACCTCAATAAAGTTGAAAAAAAAAAACACTGTTATGAAAGATTTTTGGCTTCTACTTAGGATATAGAAAGCAAGAAAGAGTGGCACACTCAGAGGTACTAAAAACAATGCTGAACAATCAGCAAATTCACTTTTTTTAATCAATCAGAGAAATGAGGTCACAGAACAACAAAGTAACCCTAAATTAAAAGAAAAACAGATGCCTTCAAGAAGAGCCAGGTCATGAGCACATACTTACTTAGGAAAGATGCCACCAGAAACTATTCAAACTGTTAATAAAAATTCAGCTATTTTTTTTTTAATTGCTGAAGGCTGAGTGTGGGCTAGTATGAGCTCATAAAAGCCCTGGAAGCCACAGACACACGGGAATTCACGTAACTCACTGGCTCTTTTCAACAAATTATGGACTTCATCAGGTGTTTATGAGAATGATGGGAAGCAGGGCCATAATTTCTTTTTAAAAAGACTCTCATGGCTCAGGCCACAGGGAGGGAAACAGCAAGCATTGTAGGAAAGGAATGAAGCTCTGCATGGATGCCCTACCCTACCTCTTCTATAGAACACAAGCCTTAAGCTTATGGGGAAACAACATTGGCCTTGGGACAGTGGTAAAGCCCACTGCAGCTGAGGAAAGAACATAGAAAGAGACACTCTATCTTTGGAAGGAGGGCAGGGATACATCCTGATCCCAGGCCAATTGGTCTCCTACAGCTTAGGCAATGGCAGGATCATGAAGAAAACACCACCACCAGTGTATTCAGGGACACAGTGCCTACTTAAGACCAAGTCTCAATCAGAACAATGGAAGACACCTTCTGCCTGTCTCCTTAGTCAGTTTACTGCTAAAGGAGGGCAAGAGCATGGGAAGAGAGCATCTCACGGCATCAGAGAAGACAGAAGACCTAAACGTGTCAGTGGAGCAGATCTTGAGAAAAACCATCCGGCAAATGAGCTGCCACCCTAAACACAAGGTAATTCTCAAACTTGAATCTTGTGGTACAGGAAAGGTAAGCCTACCAACAGCAAACCTCAGACTGAGCCAAATTCCTAACTCAATGGACTTAAACTAACACCCCATCTCCCTAAAAGTCCTAGCAAAAAGCAAAGCATACCCACTTTTAGGCATAAAAGTTATACATCACAGTCTTTACTGGTATACAAAAAATATTGTGAGGCATACAATCAATTATAAAGAAAAAATGAAACACATTTTCAAGAGACAGAGCAATTGATGGAACCAGACTGGGGAAAATAAAATCAGGAAATTTAAAACAACTGATTAAGATGATAAAGACTCTAGCGGGAAATATACATAAGAAGCATAATCAGATGGATAATTTCAGCAAAGAGATGGAAATTTTATGAAAGAATCCAATGGAAATGCTAGAAATTAAAGACAGGTAACAGAAATGAAGAATGCCTGTGGTGGGCTCATCAGTACACTTGATGCAGCTGAAGAAAGAATTCAAGTACTTAAAGGTAGGTAAGTAGAAATTACATAATCTAAAATACAAAGAAAACAAAGATTAGGAAAAACAAAAGGAAAAGTATAAGTTGTCCAAGAACTATGGTATAAGATCAAGCAATCTAACATACATGTTAATGGAATCCCAGATAGAAAAGAGAGACACAGTGGGGAAGAAGGAATATTTGAAGAGATAATGGCTGAGAATTTTCCAAAATTAATGAAAAATACTGAACCAAACATCCAGGAAGCCCTGAGAACATGAAACAGGAAAAAACAGGATAAATACAGCACGCGCA
>NW_007731176.1:0-27021 GCF_000696425.1 Galeopterus variegatus
TTTGGCCTCATTTTTCTAATAAATGAGGCCTACGTGGATAGTTCTTTGCATATTTACCTGAGAGAACAACATGGAAAACTTGGTTCCAGGATAACCAGGGGCTTTTCTACATGTCTGCTTATCATGTAGCATTCACTATTATTAACCAGTTCAAGAACACATATCATCTGGGTTAAAAGGAATTCCTTAAAGCGGAATGTTATAGAGACACTTGCTCCTTATCCATTGTCTGTTGGGTCTGAGGTTATTTTCACTAGATATTCTTCAGTCTATCCCAGAACTTTTCTCTCAATTATCACCAAAAAAAATTCTGGAGCCAATGCTCAGCAGCCGATGCAGAAGGTCTTCATTTAAGTCACGTGATTAAGGAAAGTAAGCCCTTTCTAGCACATGTTCCTTCTAGATCTAAAGGAAAACTGAGTCTAACAATGGTTTTTGTAAAATGTAAATTCTCTCAGGATTAACCCATCTCTGAGAAGGGAAAAATATCAAAATTACTCTTAAAATGATTAAATAATTTTGAAATAATTTATGTAACAAAAAAAAAAGGAAATTCATAAAACTAATGGTTATTTCCCAGAAAGAAGATGGAACGTCAGTGGCCCTAAGTGATTAGATTAACTTGGGACTTTTTCCAAATTTTGTTTACTAGGTCTTTTAAAATTTATATCAAACAATGCATTATATTCTTGTGTAAGTAACATTTTAACCATAATGTTTATATTTTATTGACTTTGCAAGGATTTTTGTATGATTTTCTACATGAAAAGAAGAATACTCTCTGTCTTAGATATTATGGCAATATAAGTATGCCTAATATCCAAGTTCCTAAAATGTGATTATGAATGACTGGGATGCATATATATATACACACATGCAAATATATACATATATATGTATATTAGAATGTAGAAAATTGAATATATATATTAAGGAAATTCATAAAACTAATGGTTATTTCCCAGAAGGAAGATGGAACGTCAGTGGCCCTAAGTGATTAGATTAACTTGGACTTTTTCCAAATTTTGTTTACTAGGTCTTTTAAAATTTATATCAAACAATGCATTATATTCTTGTGTAAGTAACATTTTAACCATAATGTTTATATTTTATTGACTTTGCAAGGATTTTTGTATGATTTTCTACATGAAAAGAAGAATACTCTCTGTCTTAGATATTATGGCAATATAAGTATGCCTAATATCCAAGTTCCTAAAATGTGATTATGAATGACTGGGATGCATATATATATATACACACCTGCAAATATATACATATATATGTATATTAGAATGTAGAAAAATTGAATATATATATTGGATATATAATATATTATAAAAATTGAATATTATATATATATATCTATTAGAGTGAAATAAGTAGAATGTAGGGAAATTGTAAATTGGGATCAGGAAGAAATTGAGTACAGTTCAGAAGATAGCCACCTCCAAATCCATGATTAGAATGTTATTGTGTTCTCATAGTTTATTTATAATTACCATCTTATGACATATTTAATGGTAGAAATAGACACCAGAATTGCATGCATGTAGGAAGTGCTTTGTTTTTTCATCTACTGCAGAATAATTTATTAAGGCATTTAGGAAAAAAATGGCATGCTACTTACGATTCTCATATTATTGAGATGTGTGCTACTAATTTATTTGTGGAAAATCTCACTGTATATTGAAATTTAATGACCTATGACAAAAGGATTCAAAAATTGTATTGACTGTATGGAATTCACAGATAACCCTCAAATTTTCTGGTAATGAAGTTTCAACCTTCCTCTGACCAATCTCATATTATTTAGAACCATGAAAATTCCTTTGATTGATTTAAATTTCATTTTCCATGTTTCATCTAATCTACTGAGGAAGAAACGGAGTAAGCTTGTGGAAAAAGAAGGAAGAAAAGATTTAATTAACAGTTTCCTTCTTTTGTACAACATCTAAAAATTCTGAGCTGGTCTTCTGTGTGTTTTCTTTGAAGAGGTCACGTGGTACCACAACATATTGTAAGAAAAGAAAACTTCCAATATTAAGATAAGTTAATAAAACAAGATAAGAGCATTTCTAAATCAAAAACCACTATGTGCAAATTTGAATTAAAGTGGGTTGTATTTTCAAAATGTGCGAGAAACAATATGCTCCTTTTAATTCTTGGGACAAAGAGATTTATTGAAAATGTTTGATGAATTTAAAGCATTTCTAAATCAAAAACCACTATGTGCAAATTTGAATTAAAGTGGGTTGTATTTTCAAAATGTGCGAGAAGCAATATGCTCCTTTTAATTCTTGGGACAAAGAGATTTATTGAAAATGTTTGATGAATTTAAACCGAACAAACAAGGAACCATTTGTGTTCTTTCAAATTAATAATGTATCCTCAATGTTATATGATATAAGAATTATTACAACTGCATATATATATTTATGATTACATTCATATAATTATAATTACATATAGTATGTATTTTATACTATAGAAGATTAGCTATGCTACAGAAAATTAAATATGCATAATTGATGATATCGATGCCCATAGGGATACTTAGAAAAGATGCTAAGAAGCAGATAACCAAATAACAATTATTTCCTTAACTTATATGAAAATAAATTAGTATATTAGCAAGTTGATGCTGAATAGAAAATCATATTGACTTTCTTTATTATTCTAAGAATACTTCTGAGAAGATGTAAAATCTCACGAACTGTTTAAATGATAAAAAGAAATTGTTCTAAGAGTTTATATGGCTAGGTTTTAAGAAAGATTATATGGTTTTATGGTCAATAAAACCTATAGTTACACATAATGAAAGAAAGGCAAAGGCTATGAAATATTATGCTTTGATATTTTAATAGTTAGAGGTCAGGAAGGAAGTTCATTCCATTCCCATATTGTCATATTCAGTTAAATAGCTCCCTTAGAAGCAAATGGGTTCAGAAAATTCTGTTTAGTTTTATGAATAACTAGCACGATGAATTATGAAATTATGCTATCATGTTTCTATCAAACCTATGAAATGAATTTCATATTTATAGCAAATTTAACATGATACAACTTGAAGAATATAGGATTTAAAAATATACACATATGAAAGATAGCAAAGGACACTAATTAGTATGTTAATAAAACCCACTTAAAGTTGAACTTTAAATTCATCAGTATGTTTCATAATCACTCACACATACACATATTTATCGTCTTTTTCACATTTGACTTACTCATATGAAGTAGGTAATTCAACAAGTGCTAGAACTGAGGCTGTTCTCATCCATCATGTTTAAAACACTTTATAGTGTTCTGTTTTGTATTTTATTTTGTGAGCTAGCCCTGTTTACTTTATGAAATATAAACAAGGAATAAATATGATACATCGCAAAATTTTTAGTTATTACACTTACATTCAGTGACACAACAAATGTGGAGTAAGCAACAGTGGAGTATGTCCATGGTCATGGGTGCCTTGTGAGAGACAGAGATAATAGATACAAGGTTCTTTATGTAGTTTCTATGCAATAGTAACATCAGTCTACAATCTTATAGTAGGCACTTTTTTATTTATTTTTATTTTTAAGTTTTAGTGTGCCAATAAATTGCTATGTACTGTGCTCTATTTATGCATGAATGTATCTGAATCAACAAGTGTTTTTTGAATGTTTTTATAAGTTGAGCCAATTCTTAATACTGATTTTAATAAGGTAAAGTACTCAATCTTCTCAAATGTAGCATAAAATGTAAAACAAAAACAAAAGCATAAAACCTCCTTTAGGTAAGTGACCCCTGTAGCATAAAGAATATGCAATATATATTCTTCCAGCTTTTTCCACAGTAAAGGTATATCAACAGCAAGTCAGAACTTTATACATTTTTTTTTTTTTTTGCAAAGGTAGGATTCGAGAAATAAAGATATAAGCCTTTTCTTTTTCTTTTTTTTCTCCCAAGTCTACATCAAAATGTAAGGGGAAATTATAAAGATAGAAGTGTTACCAGAGAAGACAGACAGTTGTGAAAACTAACAGCCTAATGTGGAGGAATGTCAGAAAGTTTAAAAAAATAATAATTGCAGCACTGGCAAAACAAACCCTGCTAAAATAATGTCAGAGTGTTCAATAATCCATGTTTCTAATAATGAGTGTGAGGAATCACAGAAAGTTAAAATAACAGTAAGCATTGTCAAAATTTCCATAAACTGAAATATTAATGATTGATGAGGAGAACTTAAGCTATTCAGAAAATTCCCTAATGTAAGATACCTTATTCCAAGATGCCATTAAATGAGGTATGGTGTATCATGTTAAATATCATTCCCTTCACCGCGTAATTCAGTTAGATGTATAGTTCTAAAAAAATTAAAAGAACTTTGGGATTCTCTGATCCAACGCCCACTTTATAAACACGGGTAAAATTTGGTGATTTTGCTACAAGGTGTGAAGGCATAAGGTAACTTGAAACCGATGTGTGGTATGATGCTCCCTTGCTCATCTTGGCCTTTGTTCTTCAGAGGAACTTCCATCTTTCTGAAGTTTTCAGTACTATTAATACATAAATTTACACTAAATACCTTGAATTTAAATTCATAAACTCACCTTGGATAAAGGAACAAAGGAGTTGAAAATTAATTTAACCACATTGAAAAAGCGTTAGTGGGGATGTGTTGAATTCATGAACTCGGATGGTTCACCACCTGCTTACTCTGTGACCACGGATGTGGCTGATAAACTGCCTTTCCTTCAGTTTCCTTATCCATGGCATGTGTTTTAGGATGTCAGACTTACCTGGTTATTGGACCTGGTTATTTCCAAGAGAAATTATAGTGACTCATTAAAAAAGAAACAAAACACATAGCCTTTGTGCCTTCTAGAATATAACAGGGAAGAGACTTGGTGGGTTTTGTACACTGCTTAGAACTACATACCTAGTATTCATAGATATTAAATATTTGCTGAATGAATGAATAGATCAGTAAAAACTTGACACCCAGGGGATGGAGATACAAGAGTGTATAGGAAACATACAGTACCTGCCTCCATGAAAATTATAGCTCAGTATATGAAAATAAAATGAGAAAATAAATTTAAGAAAACTGAGAGACAAACTGTGAATCACATAATATACCTGCCCTTACAGAGCTCATAACACAGCATGTTATTTCTGATAAATTATTTTCTTCTAAAGTAAAACATGTCTCCATCAACCATCTCAGCAGTAGTTGAAACAAGGACTTTTTAACTCCATGTAAAATAAACCATATTTCTAGTGCTTTGTTAAATTCAAAGGAAAAAATACAATCAATAAAGGAACCGGGAGTAGATGATTGAGAAACAGTGGGATGATTTGATTCAGTCTAAAAACAGCTGGATTAGGGGACTCATTAGACACACACACACTTCACATTTATTTTGCTTTCAGAAGTAGAAAGAGATTATGTATATATAACCAGGGTTACCTTTCCAATTCTTTTAAAGAATTTAAAAGGTGCTAATTCTTTTACTTCAGGTACAAGCAATAAAATCAAACCAATTGCCCTTCTGTAAATTGTTAAGTGTGTATTTGTGTGTCTATAAAAAAATTGATTTTCTCAGTGTTTTCTTTGTCTTCTTTTTTTATAGTATTATAGATATAAAATAAGTTTTTAAAAACTTTTTCTGGATTGAATTATATTACCAAAGTCTAAATATTACTGATATATGGTATAAGAGGGAAAAGAATAACACTTAGTGATCACAATAAAATGAAGCATGGCCTAAATATGAGAACATATTTTCAAAGCAATGAAAATTAAAACATAAAAGTCACATTAACAGTAACGGAAATGTCACATTTATCACTTAGAAGTCTAGCCTATAATTAAGGTTGATCTTTTTTTATTGAGAAAGCTGATTATCTAAACAATTATAGCTCTTCTAACTTAACTATTTTTTCTCCAGAAAATATTTTACGCACTGTCATTTGCAGAATATTTATGTATGACCTCCTAAAATATATACGTTCCCATTGGGAAAATTTATTAAAATGGAATTAAAAGCTCTGTAATAGATAACATTAATTTTTCACGAAAACAACTGAAGCTCTACAAGGAAATACCATTGGATGTGAATTTGCAATTCTGTTCATTCATTCTCTGGTAAGAAATGCCTGGAAAAAGTTATCTTTTATGTTACTTCTCAGGTTTTTGAGTGAGATTCTTCTTCAAAAGGTGCAAAAATTAATCTAATTAGCTATCTGAGAACTCAGCGAATCCCACATGAGGAAAAAGTGAGATCACACATTCGGATGTTGTTTGGTATAGATAGTCACATGTCTACTAATAAATGCCAACCTAAAATTTTCTCATTCTTTTGATCAGTTTGAATACACTGAAAAATGGCAAGGTGTAAATATGTTTAGGATCTGAAGAATTCTACTTTTTATTTAAATAATTTGGCACAGGAAATATATATATATATATATATATATATACCCACACACACATATAGCCCTCACTGCATACTTTCATGGTTTTTACAGTCTTTTTATTTTTTTATTTTTAACAGAAATTCTAATTTTAGAAATGTTCGCATAGTGATTTTGTAAGTGGAATTTAGAATAAAGTGGAATGTCATTTTCTCAGATTAGAAAAAAAAATAGATTGGAACAAATATTAGCTTTCAAGCTTTCAGTGAGATACACAGATAAACAATTTATGGAAACTGCAAACTTAACTTTCAAGGGGATACAACTTTGCTGGCATTTTGAGTTTGTTCTGCTACAAAGCAACTTGATAGCTTTTCTTTTGGCAAATTGGTTTTGTAACAATTTATTTCTGGTTGTTTTCTCTCAATAAAGTTATTGAGCCTCACACTGACTTCGGTATAAAGTGTCTAAATTCTGACTGCAAGCAGCATTGGCCTGTTGTTTCAGGATTCAGAGAGAAAGAAAAATAACAGATATTACACTACTAGAGATAAAAAGAGAAGCTGACTCATAGCTGTGACATGCCCAGTTTGTCTATGATATTCAATAATTCGTTTATTTATTAATGACCTATTATGGAGCAGAATACTTCTTTTTTTCTCATACTTATGTGTAATGAAAGACAACTTACTAAAACCCACTAAAATCTATCCCACACATTCCACTACACTGGAAATTTGTTGAATTATGTCTATCTTAATAACTAATGTACTTTCATATCTAGCCAAGTATATAATATATTTCTTAATCAACCAAAGACAATACTTTTATTGAGAACATTTACACAGGGAGTACCAGATTCTTTGCATTGTGATTATCTTATGGCTCAATCTCTTCATTAAGGTAGTCATTCCCCCTAAAATACATGTATATTTTCTTCTTCCAATGGCAGAGAACTGACTTCCTCACAGACTTTTCTGTTGTTTTACAATAATAATATTAAATGGCTCTACATGTTGTAAATGTTTTTGCAAATGTTGATGACATTATGTCATTTGTCCAAATGTCAACTCTGTGATTTGTTACTATAGTCATTTCCAATTTTATAAATTCAAAGGAGATGTAAAGAAATGTGCTTGTTCCACAGCTAATAAACCAGATATAAAAATTCAAATCCCAGCCCGAGAGTCCTAGAGACCACATATTGAGCCACTGAGCCAATCTGTGGCATCAATTACTAAAAAATTATTTCTTACATTCAACTTTAATAAGGAGCTTAATCAGACTTGCCCTTTTGGAGCAATGTGTAACAATCTCTTGCTTTTTTCATAATACAGTCAGTGATTAGAAGACATCCGTTTTGTTCTTTTTATGTCCAGTCACCAAGTTAACTACCATGTCCTAAATGACATGGCTGTCAGACTCTTCTCTATACTCTTCATATACCGCACTCCACCCCTGCATTTCTGCCATATTTTATTGCCTCACTTAAAATATAGTAAACAAGGGACTGAATTAATTGTCTGATTTGACAAAATATGGGCTCTGCAATCCAGGACAGTTATGATTTTTTATCAACTTTACTAGATTTAGGATAGCTTTATAAGAAACACACTTATGAAAATCAGGTTGATAAAAATATCAAACATTAGTCAGAGGAAGAGATTTTCTAACCTGTAATTATTTATTTTATACCTTCTTGTAGTGGACTGAATTATGTCCCCCCAAAACTCCCTGAAGCTTGAATTTTGTCCCCCACATTTTATGTATTAGAAACTTAGACCCCACTGTGACTGTTAAGAGGGTGGGAAATCCTATTATGGTAATTGAAAGATGGAGCTTGAAGAGGTGATTAGATCGTGGGACCATGCAGTAGCGAATGGATTAAAAATGGTGGTTGGGGGCGTGGTTCTAAGGGCTTTAAAAGAAGAGGAGAATCTGTCTTTCTCTCTCTCTGCTCTCTTTTCTTCCACCATCTTGCAATGTGACAACCCTGGGTTACTGTCGCCACCACCAGATGGACATTGGACTTCCCAGCCTTAGAAACTGTAAACAATAAATGTTTATAAGTCACCCGGTTTCAGGTATTTTGTTATAAGGAACATAAATGGACTAATACACCTCTGTAGTGGACAAAAAATTTAAAAGCTGGATCAAATTGGATATTCTAAAGATTTAATATTATTAATGTATTTTCTGTCTTTTCTACAATGCATACTAATGATATCTGCCCAACAAAATAAATATTAATATTAAAACAACTCAAATAATCTAAGTTTTATTCTATGGAATCTACAACTTTCAATAAATTACACATCTAGAAAGAAATTTTCTTTGATCTGTCATTAGGACATTTTTCTGAAGCTACTTCACTTACTTTTTGGAAGGAGAAAGGGGAAATGATCGGGAGCTGAACAGACATTTTTTAAAGGAACACATACAAATTGCGAACAGGTATGTAAAAAAATGCTCAACATCACTAGTCATTAGGGGAATGCAAATTAAAACTATATTGAGATACCACCTCACCCCAGTTAGACTGGCTATAATCAAAAAAACGGTGACTAATACTCCTACACTACAAGGGAATGTCCTAATGTATTTGATAATTTTATTATATCAAAAATGTTGAAAAATATTAATATATTATACAACAAACATATACGATGGCTAATGGGGCAAATATTAAATCTGCAGAATCCATTACCAAAAATGTTACAAGGTTCCTGTTATTAAAGGGTTTATTTATTCCATAATCATGGGAGGTGAGAAAAAATTAAGAGGTGGGGGTAAATTACACGGGTTGCTTTTCTCTCTGGAAGCCAGAGATTCTGAGCAATCTACTCGCACTTTCCTGATGAGAGCTTTATTATTAATCCCTCAACAAATATTGCCTTGCTCCAATATTGAAAAATACCTTCTAGCCGAAAAGCCATATCGTTACAGATCTCTTTATCTCATCACATCTTGAATCTTTGTTTCAGGGATAAGCATTCAAGAAGAAAGTGTCTTCTATTATTAATACCTTGAGAAGCTGAGCTCCCTCATTCCATGTGTCCCACTCATGTTAATTTCCTGCATCACCCTTTCAGCATTTCTAGCATAGTGTGTAGTCAAAACCACCTCTCAGGAGATCTGCACTTTATTATTTCTTGCCTACCTAATCTTTATCCATTTCATAAATATCCAAGTGCCTATAATGTGCCAGAACTTTACTAAATGATGGGGAAAATGATAGAATGAAGATCTCTTCCTTCATGAAAGTTAGTCTTGTGAAGAAGATATACAACAAATTGGCAAATTGAACGCATTATTGCAATACACATAAAATTGATTCCCATGGGAGGATATTTGAAGGGCATAATTACACTAGGGGACAGTCAGAAGACAGGCTTCATGGAAAAAAAGCCTGTGCACATACTGGGAACCAAGAAGTTTGACACCCTCAGTGAACTGCAAACAGCATTTTACTGATGAAAGCATGGTACTCAGTGTGGAGTTCAATGAGAACTGAGATAATAGAAGGTAAAGATTAAACAACATGTGTGTTTTACCTGTTTTTAAGGATTCAAGACTTTACCTTGAAAGTAAGTTGGAATCACTATAAGTTTTTAAGCCACAAATCAAAATGAATTTTGAAAAGTTAATTTGGCCCAGATTGGAGGAGGCAAGAATGTGTGCAAAGAGAACAGTTATATGGCTGTTGCAATAATCTAGTCAAGTGATAATAGAAACTGAGAGAGAAGTGGCATTTCACTGATCTGAACGATCATGCCCTACAATTTCTAATTTACTTTGCATAGATAACAGGGACTGAATTTTACTCATCGATTTAACAGTTGAACAAATATTCATCAATGTTTTGTCTTTGTTGGCAAAATGTATAATCATATCTAATTATGAACTAATTATTTGCTGAATTTGTAATGTTGAAATACAACGAAGTCCAGTGATCCATTTCAAACTAGAGCAGAGACAGACACAACAGCTCTGATTGAGGGGAAGAAGAAATATCTGTTGTGGCTGAGCTTGATATACTAAACAACCATCAAGGTATACACATGCCAAGAAGTATCACTTTGGCTTCTGCTTTTTGGCATTACATTTACCCAGGATATGTTAGTTTCCTGCATCTGATATTGAATGAGAAGAGGGATATTATGTCTGGGTCCCATGTATATTAATAACATAGTTGATATATAGGATGATATACTTCTCCCAGGATGAGAGTCAATATTTTTATTTCTCAGAAATTGAAAGTGTCTAATACCATCATTTTATGATAGTTCTACATATATCTCCACTGGAACTGGAAGCAAACAATGATGGGCTTGCTTCCACATTCTTGATTTAATTAAATCATATGATGATCTAGCACGAACTTAAATTTGAGAAACTATTTTACTATTTTCGCATGTATTATTGTTCTCCAAAAAACAGAACCAATGGGACATGTATATAAATGTACGAGAGGGGACTTAGAATTGGCTCACACCATTATGAAGGCTGAGAAGTCCCATGAAAGGCCGTCTGCAAACTGGATGTTGGTAGCGTGGCTCAGTCCAAGTCCAAAGGCCTCAGAACCAGGGAAGCTGAAGGTGCCATTGGAGCAGTCCTAGAACCCAAAAGCTGAAGAGTCTCGAGGAGTTATGTCCACTGACAAAAGGGCAGAGTGCATCCCAGCTGCAGCAGACAGATAGAACGACTTGCCTTCTTTCTCCGTTTTTGTTCCCTCCAGGCCCCCAGCAGATTGTATGGTTCTCGTAGGTACTGAGGGTGAATCTTTTCCACCCAATCCACTCAGGCGCACAGGCTCATCACTTCTGGAAACACCCTTATGGACACACCTAAAAAGATAGTTTTACCAGGTTTCTCAGTATTCCGTAATCTAATTAAGCTGACACCTAGAATTAACCATCACACTATCGTTCCACTGCCACGCCCCCTCCCCATTTTCTTAAATTCCATGCTTCTTTAATGATTGGTTGTTTTTATTGATGCTCTTTGTTTTGTTTTATTTATTCACCTTTTTATTCATTACATAACAAACATTTATATTAGAACAAAGTCTTCAAAATATATAAAATGAGTTGGTTAATTAAAATTTTAAAAATCATATGAGGGCAACCATGTACCCAAAAAGGTCACTTCTACTAACTGTAAAAAATATTTTATTGATAAATATCAATATAATTGACAATTCCTATTATAGACTTTTTTGGTGTTGAAGTCTATCTGAACCTCTCCCAACTGGTAAAAGATGACTATAGTAAAACCTTTGCACAGGAATGTTTGGGGCTCTTACCAATTTCTCCTGAATCCTCCCTCCCCCTCCCGCATTCCCACCTCTGGTGGCCTCAGTTCTGTTTTTTCTTTTTTAAAGTTCAAGTAACTGTTGTGATTGTTGTATCTTTCTTTCTTTTTTATTTTCATTTTTTTTTCATCTCCAACTTATAAGTGAGGACATACAGTATTTCTCTTTCTGTACCTAACTTATTTCACTTAACATAATTTTGCTATGTTCTTCCATTTGACCATGAACAGCAGAATTTCATTCCTTTTTATGACAGAGTAATATTCCATTGTGTATATATACCACATTTTCCTTATCCATTCCTCTGTTGATGGACATTTAGGTTTGTTCCAAATCTCAGCTATTGTAAATAGAGCTGCAATAAACATGAGAATGGAGGTATCCCTTTGACATGATGATTTCCATTCCTTTGGGTACATACCCAGCAACGGGATTGCTGGATCTTATGGCAGGTCTATCTGTAGTTGTTTGAGTGACCTCCATACTCTTTTCCACAGTGGCTGCACTAATTTACATTCCCACCAACAGTGTAGGAGGGTTTTGCTCTCTCCACATCCTCACCAGCATTTTATTCTCTGTCCTTTTGATACTGCCCAGTCTAACTGGCATGAGATGATATCTCAATGTGGTGTTGATTTGCCTTTCCCTGACAGTGAGTGATGTTGAGCATTTTTTCATGTCTCTGTTGGCCATTTATATATATTCCTTTGAGAAATGCCTATTCATCTTCTTTGCCAATTTTTTAACTTGTTTTTGTTGTTGTTGTTTGTTTGTGGGGTTTTGTGGGGTTTTTTGCTGTTGTTTGAGGTCCTTGTATATTCTGGATATTTATCCCTTGTCAGATGCATAGTGTGTGAATATTTTCTCCCATTCTGTAGGCTGTATTTTTGCTCTGCTAACTGTTTCTTTTGTTATTCAGAAGCTTTTTAGTTTGATATAATCCCATTTGTTTATGCTTTTATTTTTTGGCCTGTGCTTCTGGGGTTTTATGCATAAAGTCTTTGCCCCATCCTACTTCCTGAAGTATTTCTTCTAACATTTCTTTTAGTAGAAATATAGTTTCAAGTTTTATATATGTATTTAATCAATTTGAGTTGCTTTTAGTATATGGTGAGTGGTACAGGTCTAGTTCCATTTTTGTACATATGGATGTCCAATTTTCCAAGCACTACATATTGAAGAGGTTTTCCTTTCACCAGTGTATATCAAATATTAGTTGGCTGTAAGCATGTGGGTTGATTTCTGGATTCTTTTTTCTGTTTCATTTGTCTTAGAGTTTGTTTTTATTATAGTACCATGCTGTTCAGGTTACTATAGCTTTTTAGTATAATTTGAAGTCAGACAGGATAATGTCTTTGGTTTTATTTTATTTTATTTTTCTCAGGATTGCTTTGGCTATTTGGGGTCTTTTGTTGTTCCACATGAATGTTAGGATTTCTTTTCTATTTCTGTGAAGAATTTCATTGGTATTTTGATGGCAATTGCTTCAAGTCTGTAGATCATTTGGGGTAGTATGGACATTTTCACAATGTTAATTCTTCAAATCTAAGAGCATAGAATGTTTTTCAATTGTTTTGTGTCCTCTTTAATTTCCTTCAGCAGTGATCTATAGTTCTTATTATAAAGATCTTTCACCTCCTTGGTTAAATTTACTCCTAGGTATTTTATATTTTTTTGGTGACTATTGTAAATGGGTGTACTTTCTTCATTTCTTTTTCTGCTAGTTCATTATTGGAGTATATAGATAAAAATGCTACCTACTTTGGCATGTTGATTTTCTATCCTGCAGCTTTCCTGGAATCATTTATCAGCTCTATGACTATGTTGGTAGATTCATTAGGTTTTTCTATATATAGGATCATGTCATCTGCAAGCAGGAACAGTTTGTCTTCACCTGTTCCAATCTAGATGCCCTTATTTCATTCTCTTACCTGATTGCTCTGGCTAGTACTTCAAACACTATTTTAAAAGGACTGGTGAGAGTGAGCATCCTTGTCTTGTTCCTGTTTTTTGTTCTGAAAGCTTTCCAAATTCAGGATGATACTAGTGGTGACCATATACGATAAATAATGTTGTCATATATGGCTTTATTATGTTGAGATACTTTCCTTCTACTCCTGTTTTGCTAGGTGTTTATCATGAAGGGATGCTGAAATTTGTCAAATGCTTTTTCTGCATGTATCGAGATAACCATATGATTTTTGTCTTTGATTTTTTTATGTGGTTTATCACATTCATTGACTCATGTATGTTGAACCATCTTTGTATCTGTGGAATGAATCCCACTTGATCATGCTGCATAATTTTTTTGATGTGTTGTTGTATTTTGATTGCTAATAATTTGCTGAGGATATTTGTTTTTATGTTCATTACAGATATTGTCCTATAGTTTTCTTTTCTGTGGTTGTACCCTTGTCTGGTTTTGGTATCAGGTGGTGCTGGTCTCAGAGAATAAGTTTGGGAGAATGGCATCTGTTTCAATTATTTGGAATAGTTTGAAGAGAATTGTTATTAATCTCTCTTTAAAGGTTTGGTGGAATTCAGCAGTAAAGCCATCTGGTCCTGGGCTTTCTTTGTTGGGAGACTCTTGATTACTGCTTCAGTCTCCTTGCTTGTTACTGGTCTGTTCAGATTTTCTGTCTCTTATTAGTTCAGTCTTGGTAGTTTGTATGTGTCTAAAAATTTATCCGTTTTCTCTAGGTTCGCAAATTTGTTGGTGTATAGTTCTTTATAATAGTCTCTAATGATTCTTTTTATTTCTATTGTATTAATTGTAATGTGTCCTTTTCATCTCTGATTTTTGTTTCTTGGGTCTTGTCTCTTTTGCTGGTTAGTCTAGCTAACTGCTTGTCTATTCTGGGCTTTTTTTATCTTCTCAGAAAGCCAATTTTTTTGTTTCATTGATCTTTTCTATCATTGTTCATGTCTCTATTTCATTTAGTTCCTCTCTAATTTTAATTACTTCTGTCTAAAAATTTTGAGATTCAATTGCTTTTTTTCCTACTTCTTTGAGGTGTAGTATTAGGTTCCTTATTTGAAATCTTTCTGTTCATTTCATGTAAGTGCTTATTTCAATAAACTGCCCTCTTTTTACTGCTTTTGCAGAGTCTCATTGGTTTTAGTATAATGTGTCTTTGTTTTCATTAGTTTCGAGAATTCTTTTTGATTTCCTGTTTAATTTCTTCTTGGACCCATAGGTCATTTAATTTTCAAATATTTGTATAGTTTCCTGAGTTTCACTTGTTATTGATATCTAGTTTTAATTCATTGTGGTCTGAAAAAAATGCTTGAAATGATTTCAATTTTTTTATAATTTGTTGAGACTTGATTTGTGACTTAACATGTGGTCTATCCTGGAGATTGTTCCATGTGCTAATGAGAAGAATGAATATTCTGTAGTTGTTGTATGAAATGTTCTGTAGATAACTGCAGATCCAATTAATCTATAATGTAGTTTAAATCCTGTGTTTCTTTGTTGATTTTTTGCCTAGGTCATCTATCCAATCCTGGGAAAGGGGTATTCAGGTCCCCTGCTATCAGCTTAATAGTGTTTGCTTTATATATCTGGGTGCTCTGGTGTTGAGTGCACCCAGATATATAAAGAGATACACACACACACACACACACACATAATTTTATTTTATTTTATTTTTGTGGCTGGCAGGTATGGTGATCTGAACCCTTGACCATGGTGGGGTGTGTATATATTTATGATTGTTATGTCTTCTTGCTGGATAGGTACCTTCATAATTATATAGTGGCCTTCTTTGTCTCTTTCTATGATTTTTCGTTTAAAGTCTGTCTAATCTGATATAAGAACAGCTACTCATTCTTGTTTTCAGTTTCCATTTGTGTGGTATATCTTTTTTCATCCCTTCACTTTTAGTCTATGTGTGTCTTTACAAGTGAGTGAGTCTCTTGAAGACAGCATATAATTGGGTCTAGCTTTTTAATCCAATCAGTCAGTCTGTGTTTTGAGTAGGGAGTTTAATCCATTTACAGTTAGCATTGTTATTGAAAGGTATTGTCTTAGTCTTGGCATTTTATTGATTTGGTTTTGGATATTTTAAATCTCTTTTGTTCCTTTCTTCCCCTTTTATTGTTTGTCTTTTATGTGTGTTGGGTTTTTTGAGGTGGTAAGATTCAGTTTCTTTCTCTTTCTCAATTGCATTTTTGTTCTACCAGTGGGTTTTGTTCTTTCTTAAGTATTTGTGGTACTGATGATTGTTTTTTTGGATTCCAGATGCAGGACCCCTTGAGGATTTCTTGGAAGGCTGGTCATGTGGTGGTGAACTCCCATGGTTCTTGTTTGTTTGAAAAATACATTATTTCTCCCTCATTTATGAAGGATAGCCTTGCTAGGTATAGTATTCTTGGCTGGCAGTTATTTTTCTTTTAGTATTTTGAATATATCATCCTATTTTCTTCTGGCCTATAGAGTTTCTGATGAGAAGCCTATTATTAGCCTGATTGGGAATCACTTATATGTGACTTGATAACTTTCTCACTGCTTTTAGGATTCTCTCTTTGTCTTTGAGGTTTGCCAGTTGGACTATAATGCATCTCAGAGAGGATCTTTTTAGATTGAATCTATTAGGAGATCTTTGAGCCTCCTGGATCTGAAGGTCCATACCTCTCCATACACCTGGGAAGTCTTCCTTTGATATTTCATTGAGTAGGTTTTCAATACCTGTTCCTTTCTCCTCCCTTCTGAAACACCCATTATTTGAATGTTTGGACACTTAAGGTTTCTGCTAGCTGTCTTAGATTTTTCTCATTTTTTAAAATTCTTTTTTTTTTTCCTTTTTTTGGTCCACCTGGGTTATTTCAAAAAGACTGTCTTTGTGATCCGAAATTATTTCCTCTGCTTGTTCTAGCTTGCTGTTTAAGTGCTTGGCTGCATTTTTTATGTCATTCAATATATCTTTTAGCTCCATGAGTTCTGTTACATTTTTTTAAAGGTATTAATTTCATTGTAAATTTCCTCCTTCCCATCCTAGATTTTTTTTCTCGTTTCATTATATTGTCTAACTGAATCTTCCTGTATCTTATTGAGTTTCCTTAAAATTGTTTGGAATTTCTTTTCAGTCATTTGAAGGGATTCCTGCTCTTTTGAGTTTGGTATTTGGGAATTTCTCTTTTCTTTTGATGGTGTCCAAGGAAAATACACTTTTCCTTGGATTTTCTTATTTCTAGCATCTCTCCATTGATATCTGGTTATCTGGTAGAGCGGTTGCTTCCTCTACCACTCTGCAGTGGGCTTTGAGTAGAGAGACTTTTCTTTTTGCATTCTCCACTGGTGACTCTCCTTGTGTCAATGTAGTCAAGTGGCTGGTGGGTCACCTGTGCAGTGGCTTTGGCTGCCACTGTGGTGGTGATTTGATTTTGTGGTGGCTGTGGAGGGCCACCCAGGCAGAAGTGGTGTTTTTGGTGTGCTCCTGACTTCTGCTGGGCAGGGGTGCTACCCCTGGTTCCCGCCGAGGACCCTGTGCATGTTCTTGCACTCCGCTAAGTGTTAAAGCTGCTCTTGGCTCCTGCCTAGGACCCCATGTGTGCTCCTGCCTTCTGCAAAGCCTATTATTTCTTTTTATCTCTGACTTCCATTAACAAGTTTTCTTCTTTATCTTCATGTGTTTACCTGTCATTTTCTTTTTAATTATGATACTTTGGCTTCAACACGCATCATTGATTTGTCATTAATTGTCTTTCATTACTTTTGGTAAATTCTTGACTACTGTCTCCTCACATATTTTGGCGGCCCTGTTCACTCTTTGTATTTCTCCTCAGAATCCAATCAAAACATATGGTACACTTTTACTATTGTCTCATGGCTCTTAGATTACCATTTCATGTCTTTCCACTATTTTCTCCTTCTTTTTCTTACTAGCATTGCCATGGTTATGTATCATGGCATAAGTTTGTGCTGGTTTCATGGAAAAAAGGAGTTGTAATCTTTTTTCTCCTCTCAAAAGTAGTGTCCTAACCACAGATTTCTTTCTAACAGAAGTCACTCTGACATAGAATTTTCCATTATTTTTTAAAGCATTTTTCAGATTAATCTTTTTTTTTTCACTTTTCACACTGATCATGTCTGTAAAGCACAGAATTGAGACCTAATTTTAAATTCACTTAACAATATAGTTTATGTGAATTTATTCCACTCAGTTTCATGAATAAAATAGACATATTTATTTCAGATATACTGTGTTTAGGGAATTTAAGAAAATAGAATTAATACTCAAAGGTATAAAGCTAAATAAAGTTCACATACCTGGTTAACAAATCAAGATAACAAATGTTTGAAAACAGACAATTTTTACATAATAATAATAATAATAATAATCGCTCCTTCCCAATATAACGCATAAAAAACCCCCATTCTTTTAAAGCATATTTTCTTTCAAACTAGGGTTTCTTTTATTGGCTGGGACTAAAACTGGATTCTGCATGGTGTGCCTTACCTGTTAAAAAGTGAAAGTAGGTAAGAATTTTAGCATGAAGAATTGAGAGATAAAGCCATAAGGCAGCACCTCATTGATGCCACCATGCTCTTTTTTTCTGGTTTATGCTACTTAGGAGTTGAATGATCTAATTTTATTGGCCTCTCATATACCTACTCCCAGAAGATAATCATGAATCATAGGGAAAGACAAAAAGTCAACTGAAAAGCATTCTTAATGGAAACAGAGAGAACAAGAAGCAAAAGACAGAACAGATTATTTTAGCTTCTAAAAAATAGTAAACACATATGTTATGAAGGAGTTACAGTTGAACTTAAGGACTTTAATAACATTTTCAAGAAACTGATGCACAAATGGCCACTGAATTTAATAATTCTCAAAATTATTTTTATACATTGCATATGTTTTTATACTGAGGCTGAATTTCCAAATAAGAGAAAGCAGGAACAGATATGAATACTTAAAATTTAAAAAATATGTATTAAACTGAGCCACCAGCTTTTGTAATATTCAGGATTAGTTTAGATGGCAGTGCATTAAACAAATACTAGGACACAGCAGTCTGAAGAAAGCTGTGAGATCTGCCTCTTAAAGAGTTGCTATAGATTTTGCTTTTTAATGTATTTGGTTCTTATTGAAAGCAATTTTTCTATAACTTGAAAATCCATCTTCTTTTCTATTTCTCCCTCTTCCCCACCTCTCCATTTTCTGAGAAACTCATGAGATGAAACAATGCATGGGAAGTAATGGGGCATAATCCAAGTGTTCTGTGAAAGGGAACAAATCAGAAGGAATACTGCTTGAGGTCAGCATCTGATGTGTTCATTATTCTTAGATCTGTGAGGTAAGCTGACAGGCACGATGATTTTTCCTCATGGAGTACCGAGTGAACCTTTGTAAGATGTACAAGTGGAAGGGAATTTGCAATATAAACCTTAAAATATAACATCTGTCATATTTCATTTATATTAACATAGGAAACATATAGTAATATTAGTATATGGCTTTAAGACAAATATATAGTCTTTCATGGCACATAGTGTGAAAAATAACAGCTGAAAAGAAACAAGAAAAACTCTTGTGATCAGTAATATTATACACAGAATTTTTACCTCTGGGTCACAAGTTTGAATCAGTCTCATTTTTAACAATAAAAATTTGTCAGTTGCAATTTAATTACTGTGCTTGCTATATATCAGCTAGTTG
Organism: Galeopterus variegatus; assembly: GCF_000696425.1. Lineage (NCBI taxonomy): Eukaryota > Metazoa > Chordata > Mammalia > Dermoptera > Cynocephalidae > Galeopterus > Galeopterus variegatus. The sequence continues at coordinate 19,381 of NW_007731176.1, forward strand.
GTTCAGCTCTTCGTGGAAATAAAATTCCTCCACTGCAAACTTAAACAACACAGTTAACAGATGTTCTTGTTGACGATGGTGGTTTTGTTAAATCTGCATTTGTGTGGACTTAGAAACTGACATTGTGTATTTTCCATATGTGAGATGAGAATATTTCTGTAAAACAACAAAATAACTTGAATCACATTCTATATAGATTTGAATACTTTATTATATCTACTTTTCTGCTGGAAGCAAATTTGAAAAGTTAGCTGTACTTTGAAAATAATGAAGTATTTGGAAATATCTAAAACAAACTTTTGTGCATCTGTCAGATACTTTAGGGCAATAGAGAATTTTGTACACTGGTGAAGTTGGGTGAAGGGAATTAGGATTTATTCCTGGGGACATGAAGGTCCTAGATCACTGTCTCTCTACTTGATCTCCTATGAAAAGTCTGCAATGACTATCTAGATTAAGTTCATGCAATGGAGATTAAAATATAAATCCCTGTGCTGTCTAGCTCCAATCTTATCCCCTGGTGCACACATGCATGCTGATATCATTACTCTGAATTTTCTTTGTTCATTTATACATCTTGACCAGTCCTCCATGTTCTGCTGTTCATCATCCCTCTGTCTGTAATTGCTTTCCCTTCAACTTTCTACTTATTTTTCTCTTTCTCAGATCAAGTACGTGCTCAATGATGATGTCCCAGAAGTACCCAACTAGAAACACCTTTATTCCTCTTGATTTCTTTGGCTTCCAGTGAGAAAATAGTTAAGAACTAGCAGAAAACAACAAAATGACAACAACAGCAAAAACAACACATTGCAGATGGTCCTTGGCCTTGCCCCATTTCAGTTTGTTTAAGCTTATGGAATTGTGTTTAACTTGGGTATCCCTTGACTAATTGCTGCTTTTTGCGAACAATGTCTTGTCAACCTAAAGTTGACAAGTTGCTGCCTTAATTTCTACTTATTTCATGCCTCTGCTTTCTTGATGAAGTCAATCTCCTAATTTCCAATAAAACCTGAGATTTTTGTGAGACTTGATTCATACTCTATCCATGTGAATTCATGAATCAAAATCTCATATTCATCACTAAGAATTTGAAATTTTAAGTATATAATAGGTTTAATTATTAAACTTAGGAAAACGATATATCTAGCATTCATGTTAAACTCTATTTAGAATGCAGAATTCTTTGTAAAATGAACTGAAAGAATATGGACATACTATATTTTTCAAATCAGCAAATGGATGAGGGTACTTATTCAAAAAAAAAATTGCAAAGAAATGACTTTTTTCAAGTATTACATGTACTTAATTTAACATTTTCTTACTGTTTATTTCCAATGGTTATTTTATTGCCTTTTGATTGTAGTTTCATTTTTATAACCATTTCATCATAAAACCAATAACAGCAAATCATATTGATTACTTCCAGATTTTCCATAACATGATTTTCACTAATGTGGCATAAAATATATGCACAATATTGTGATATTTTCAATAAAGTAGATAACTATCAATGTGTAGTTTTATCCTGTGATCAACAGATGACAAATTTAAGATTTTTCATTAGTAGCCTACAATAGTTTTACTTTCAAGTGAGGTTAGTAAATTTATTTTTTAAAATATATTTTAATAAGATTTATTTTACTTACTAAGTCTTATTTAATATATGGACACTCTTGGGTGCATCAAATTAAAAAAAAAGAAAAGAAAAACTACTCAATCATATGTATTCAATATTTCAAATTCAAATCATATTGAACCACTGGACAATAGCCATTTTTACTTGTGCATACATTAGCTCGTGCTAGGGTTCTTGGAATTACTTCCCTTGCTTCCTCTTCCAGTTTTTGTATCATTTTAGTGAATTCTTATAATCTGACAGGCTCCAAATTAAGCAAGTAAAACTGGCCTATTTCTATCAATAGTTTTCACATAGTAAACATTAATTGTCTTCAGTCATCATTGATAACACACTTAAAATATTCTGAAACCGTGTATCTGCTTATCATTTACATGTTGGCAATTAAAATTATGAAGAGATTAAAAGTCTGCCAGATATAATTAACACTCTATGGTAAATAGTAATTAAAAACACTTAAATATATTCAATAGAACAGAAATATCACAGACATTTAATACCCATGATCTAATAAAAAGTTTTGTGAACAACTTCTTTAGTAATCAGAAATTTTTCATCATTCTTTTTGATTCCTGAATATATATACATACACATATGTAAATATACATATAATATATATTACATACACATATATGGATATGTACATATACATGTAAATTCCAAATCCTCATGGAATTATTTTCTATATTTTAAAAAATGCATGGTATTATAAAAATTTATTAAGTTTGGGCCGGCCCAGTGGCGCACTGCTATAGTGCGCCGCTTGGGAAGTGCGGTGGCGCTCCCGCCGAGGGTTCGGATCCCACATACAGACCGGTTCCCGCTCACTGGCTGAGCGAGGCGCGGGAGCAACAACGAGGGTTGCGATACCGTTGCCGGTCCTGGTCCGGTACGGGGGCGACACTGAGGGTTGTGATCCGTTGCCGGACACGGAAAAAGACAAAAAAAAAAAAAATTTATTAAGTTTTATGGATGAGTCTTGAATCTATTGAAGAACTATATATCCATTGAACAACCAAAATTAATTTTATACCCTCCTCCATGAAATTTTCCCTGACACTGAAGCCTCTTTGTTGGTAGATCTTTTGCTCTGTGCCTAGGGCATCTTCTGTGTCCTCCAATATAGCAATTATTTTATTGTGTTTTACAGAGTTTTTTGTTCATTATTTTTTTTAATTTACATGTAATAATTGCACACATATATGAGGTACAAAGTTATATTGTATATACTTCAATATATGTATACAAATTGTAATGATCAAATCAGAGTAATTCGTATATCTATCATATAATTGCACACATATATGAGGTACAAAGTTATATTGTATATACTTCAATATATGTATACAATTTGTAATGATCAAATCAGAGTAATTCGTATATCTATCATTGCAAAATTTATGATTTCTTTATGATGAGAACATTCATCCCTCTTTCTCCTAGCCATTTGAAAAGATATAATACATTATTGCTAATTATAGACACCTAGCACTACTGTAAACAACTAGAACTTATTTTTCTTACTCAGCTATCATTTTGTATCTGTTAATCAACCTCTTCCTATCCCCCCTCTCCATCCCCTGAAAAATTGTTTAGTAATTCATCAATATATTTCTTTGCAGCAAAAATTTGCATATCATTTTAAAAACTTTTGCTGAACACAAATTTCTAAGTATGAAACAATTTAAAAATTTAACCATCACACTGCAGTACAAACACGATCAAAACAAAACAACACAAATAATAATGTAAAGCTAAAATATAAAAAAGGTGTTTTAATTAATTCATATACCCATTATCAAAATTACTTATTCTATTTGTTGGCTATTGCAATTAATTCTGTAATGAACATGAGAATGCAAATATCTTTTTGTCATACTGTTTTAATTTACTTTAGGTATATTCCCAGAAGACGGATTGCTGGGTCATATTGTATTTTTATTTTTAATTTTTTAAGGAACCTCCCTACTGTTTTCTGTAATGGCTATACTAATTTACATTCCCACAAACAGTGTGCAAGGGTTTGCTTTTCTCCACATCTTTGCTAACACTTCTTATTTTTGGCCATTTTGATAATAACCATTCTAACAGGTGTATAGCTTTAATTGACATTTATGCGGTTAGAAATGTTGAGTATATACCTGTTGGCCATTTCTTTATCTTCTTTTGAGGAGTGTCTATTCATATTATTTGCCTATTTTTAAAATCTTTTTACTTATGATTTGAGTTTCTTATATATCTTGAATATTAATCCCTTAACAGATATATGATTTACAGATATTTTCTCCCATTCTGTACATTGTTTCTTTACTGTGCTGATTATTTTCTTTGCTGTGCAGAAGCTTTTTAGTTTAATGTAATATTTTTGTCTGTTTTTGCTTTTGTTGGTGGTGATTTTGCATTTATATCCAAAAATCATTGCCCTGACCAGCACGGACCTTTTTGTCTGCTTTCTTCTGGTAGTTTTACAATTTCGGGTATTATATTTAAGTCTTTAATCCATTTTGAGTTGACTTTTGCATATGATGTGAGATAAGGGTTGAATTCCATTATTCTGTATGGAAATAGAAAGTTGTCCCAGCACCATTTATTGATGAGAGTGTTCTTTTCCCATCCTTTTGTCTTGGCACTGTTGTTGAAAATCAATTAATTGTAAATGTGCAGATTATTTCCGTGTTCTCCATCTTTTTCCATTGGTCTATGTGTCTGTTTTTATACCAGACACAATTATTTTTAAAAGTTATTTTTAATGCTCTATCAGCTAACACATTTTTAATTTATTTTTTTTGAAAGCAAGAATACATACTCCAATTGACTTAAAAAAAAATCTGTTACTCAACTCTTGATTTCATCATTCCCTTTAGATTTATGTTAGATGAACATATTTCTTTTTTTTTTTCTTTTTGTCTTTTTTCGTGACCGGCAACAGATCGCAACACCAATTGACTTAAAAAAAAATCTGTTACTCAACTCTTGATTTCATCATTCCCTTTAGATTTACGTTAGATGAACATATTTCTTTTTTTTTTTCTTTTTGTCTTTTTTCGTGACCGGCAACAGATCGCAACCCTCAGTGTCGCACCCGTACCAGACCGGGACCAGCAACGGGATCGCAACCCTCGGCGCTGCACCCGCACCTCGCTCAGCCAGTGAGCGGCCGGTCTGTACGTGGGATCCGAACCCTCAGCGGGCGGGAGCACCGCCGCGCTCCCAAGCGGTGCACTGTAGCAGTGCGCCACCGGGCCGGCCCAAGATGAACATATTTCTAATTGATTTTTTTGTAGGTTGTTCTTCATGATGTTGTTACATTTCGGGGCTATGCATCATGGTCAAATTGTTATGCAGAAAAGGGGGTTACTCTTTAAAAGTGGGAGGGACTTTGAAAGAGAAGTGGGCACGTAGTTGCAGCTCTGCATCTCCCTGATAAGTGCATTATTAGGAAGGTTGATTCTAGAAAATATTTTGTATTAATATAATTAAATACTTAAAATAAATTTTCTTACAATTTTCCATCTATATATGCTACTTATAAAATCTTAGCTAACTTTCATATGTTACATATATACCAGTTCGAAAACCACTGGTACGATTGACACTGGAACTTTTTTGTTTTCATAATTGTTTTTATGAAGGACAGTGTATAACTTGAAAAAGGTGATTTTGTTTTGTTTGTTTGGGATGGTGCTAACACATTGCTTGTAATATAGAATGTAATTTTTTTAAATTTGATGAATAATATGCTCAGTAATGTAATTTTCAAATTGTTACTGTTATTAAATGTATTTGTACATTCCATTCTGTCATACACACTTGGGTCTTACTTATGTTTATATCAACCTCATTGATATTAGCTTTCTTATAACCAATTCCTGATTTTCTGACCACGTATTATGCAGAGATTTCAGAGGCTGTCACTTCTTTTCATAAGCTCTCCAGTGCTATCACAAGGAACCAGCACAGTGGAATCGTCCTTGCAGTCCTCACTCCCCAGACAATGGCAATAGTTGCACTTGGTCTCTAAAAATCTTGCTTTTGATAAGCACTACATTTCTGGCCATCAAAACTCCTAATTTAATTAACTATTTTGCCACTTTGTGTCATGAGCTACTATATATTTAAACTATATTTGGTAGGGAAAAGCAATCCTCATTGTTGAGACCATGGACTGGCCAGTTAGCTCACTTGGTTAGAGCTGGTGCTGATGACACAAAAGTCAAAGTTTTGGACCCCTTTACTAGCCAGCCACCAAAGAAAAAAAATTTTAAAAGGTGAGGGGGAATTGTTACTTACACCAAAGTCATTATCAGTCAATGTATAGACAGGAAAATAGAAGCTATTCTAAATAGTTTAGGTGGAGAAGAATTTAATGCAGAATTTCAATAATGAAGTATTGCTCATATGTAGAAGATAAAAATGTTGATCTCATAGAAGTAGAGAGTAGAATAGCGGGTTATTTGAGGCTTGGAAGGGCAGAAGGGCAGCACAGGGAAAGGTTATCCAATAGTTACAAAGTTATAGCTAGACATGAAAAATAAGATCTAGTGTACCATAGCACTGTAAAGTGCCTAAAGTTAACAACAGCTGATTGTATAATTTCAAATAGCTAGAAGAGAAGTTTTGGAATATCCCCAACACAAATAAATGAGAAATGTCTGAGGTGATGGATATGCTAATTACTCTGATTTGATCATTACACATTGTATATGTGTATCCAAATATCACATTATACCCCATAAATATGCACAATTATTATGTGACAATTAAAAATAATAATAAAACAATGAAAAAACAAATAAATAATGAAGTGTTGCAAGTATATGATAAGAATGTGTTTTGGTGTTGAGTCCATTTAAACAAGCAGAATAAGAGCATAGAGAGAAAAATTGGTCTCTCCTCCCTCTCTCCCCTACTTCCTTCCCTCTTTTCTTCCTTCCCATCTCAGAACTCTGCTCCTCAAACTCTGACAAAGCACAGCACCTAGCAGAATGTAAGAGTTATGGAGGCATGGCAGTCTCTACTCAGATTCAAGGATGTATGGAAAAGCTTAGGGGCCCAGTCAGAGATTTGTTGCAGGGGTGGAGTCACCAAAATAAACCTCCACGAAAACAATGCCTAGCATAAATGTGGATTTAGAGTTACAGCAGAGAACCCCCACCAGGGTCAAGCCTAGTGGAGCCATGGGAGCAGGACCACCATTAGGACCCCAGAACTGTAGAGCTACCAGCATGAAACATCATTCCGGGAAAGCTAAAGCATGGATTGAATCCAGGAAAGCTGTGCGGTTGGCATTGCCAGAGGACTTAAGGGACCAGTCCCCAAACCACTATGCCAAGGATGCCAGATTACTCTCAGCTTTAAGGTATAATGCAAGACCCACTGGGTTCAAACTTGCTTAGAACTTGTTACTCCTTTTATTTGGCTCATTTATTCATTTTGGGATGAGGATTTCTATCTTATGCTTGTCCCCCACTGTACTTGAGAGAAGATAACTTTTTTTAATCTCACAGATGAGACTTTGGACTTTTCAAGTTGGTGCCTGCACAAGAATAAGACTTTGGGTCTATGGGGATGAAATCAATGTACTTGTATGTGAGAAGGGCATAAGTTTTGGGGGTCCTGGGGCAGAAGGCTGTGGATTGAATGTCCCCCCAAATTCATTGAAGCTTGATCCCCATTGTGACAGTGTTAAGAGGGTGGGAAATCAGACTATGGCAGTGTTGAAAGGTGAGGTCTTTAATCTTGGATCATGATGACTATGCCCTCATGAGTGCATTAACCCATTCACAGAATAATAAGTTAATTACTCAATGTCTTATCAAGAAGTGGTTCTGATGGCTTTATAAAGACAGCAAGTGAGCATGTTAACTCTCTTGAGTTCCCTCTAAGAACACCCTCACTAGATGTTTTCCCTGGACCTTGGAATTCCCAGCCTCTGAAACTGTAAGAAATAAATTATATATATATATATATAATTATATATATATAAAATATATATAATTATA
>NW_007731176.1:27817-29386 GCF_000696425.1 Galeopterus variegatus
TTAACAGAACTGAAGGGAGAAACAGACAGCAATGCAATAATAGTGGGGGACTTCAATATCCATTTTCAACAATGAACAGATTATCCAGACAGAAAATCAACAAGGAAACAATAAACTTGAAAAACACTATAGACAAAATGGACCTAACAGATATATGCAGAACATACCATTTAACAGTAACAGAATACACATTTTTCTCCAGTGCTCAAGTAGCATTCTCCAGGTTAGGTCATGTTATTCCAGAAAATAAGTTTTATTAAATTAAAGAAGTTTAAATCATATCAAGTATCTTTTTTCAACCTCAGTAGTATAAAAGAACTCATAAACAGAAGGAAAGTTGGAAAATTCACAAACATGAAAATTAAACAACATGCTCCTAAACAACAAATGGGCCAAAGAAGAAATCAAATGTGATGTTAAAAAATATCTTGAGACAAATGAAATGAAAACACACCATATCGAAATTTACAGGAGGGAACAAAAACAGTTTTGGGAGGAAAGTTTATATTGATAAGTGCCTATATTAAAAAATATTCAAGTATAAAACCTGATTTATACCTCAGGAAACTAGAAAAATGAGAAGGAACTAAGCCCTAAGTTAACAGAAAGCAGGGAGTGACAAATATTAGAACATAAATAGATAAAATAGACTATAAAAAATAAAAGATCAATAAAACTAAGAATTGGTTTTATGAAAAGATAAAGAAAATAGACAAATCTTTAGCCAGACCAATAAAAAAATGGAGATGACTCAAATAAATAAAATTATAAATGAAAAAAGGAACATCACAATCAACACCACAGAAATACAAAAGGCCATAAGTGACTACCATGAACAATCATACAGCAACAAATTCCTAGAAACATATGACCTACCAAGACTAAATAATGAAAAAATAGAAAATCTTAGCAGATCAATAACTTGTAAAGAAATTGAATCAGTAATCAAAACCACTCAACAAAGAAAATTTCAGGACCAGATGGCTTCACTTCCGACTTCTATCAAATATTTAAAGAGCAATTAACACCAATCCTTCTCAACTGTTCCAAAAAATTGAAGAGGAGGGAAGACCTATTAACAGTTTATGAGGCCAGCATTACTCTATTACCAGAGCCAGATAAGGATGCTACATGAAAAGAAAATTACAGGCCAATGTTCTTGAAGAACACATGTATGAAAATCCTCAACAAAATACTTGCAAACCAAATTCAATGCCACATAAAAAGAATCTTACCCCATAATCAAGTGGGATTTATTCCAGGGATGCAAAGATGAGTCAAAATACACAGATCAGTACGTGTGATCTGCCATATTAACAAAATAAAACATAAAAAACATATTATTTATCTCAATACACTTAGAAAAAGCATTTGACAATATTCACCAACTCTTCATGGTTTAAGAAACCTCTCATTATTAGGTGTAGACAGAGAAAGGGAAGGACCACATGTCCTCACTCATAAGCAGGGGCTAAGAAAGAAAAAAGAAAGAAAGAAAGAGAGAAAGATAAGACCATAATAATGCATTAATCTTTCAGAAGGAGAGAACAAATCTATGGTTATTAGAGG
>NW_007731176.1:30033-46514 GCF_000696425.1 Galeopterus variegatus
TAAGACCATAATAATGCATTAATCTTTCAGAAGGAGAGAACAAATCTATGGTTATTAGAGGCAGGAGGGGGGAGTAAGAGGGGGATAGGGAGAGATTGGGTAAGGGGCATAAAGAATAATTATGATTTGTAATAATGAATATGCTAATAATATTGATCTGATCAACATATGTTGTACACTGGTGATGGTAGCCAACATTGTACCCGCAAAATATGTATCAATTATGCTTCAGTAAAAAAAATTTTTTTTAATATATTTGGTATAGAAGGAATATAAACTAAGTATAGAAGGAATGTATGTCAATATAGAAGAAGGCCATGTATAAACAGCCCACAGCTAACATTATATTCAATGTTGAAAAATTGAAACATTTTCCTAAGGTCAGGAACAAGTCAAGTATGCCCATGCTCACCATTTCTGTTCAAAAGAATACTAGAAATCTTTTAAAATTATTTTTTATTATTTTTATTGAAACATAATTGATTATACGTATTTTTGGGATACAGAGTTGAATATCAATTCCTATGTTCAATATGTGGTGATCAAATGAAGATAATTAGTATATTCATCATTATACAATGTAATCATTCTTTGTGACCTTTTGCCAATTTCTCACTTATCCCCCACCCCCCCTCCCCACTTCTGATAACCTCAGTTCTATTCTCTTCTTTTGGAATTTCAATGTAGTATTGTGATTGTTATATTTCTTTCTTTTATTTTTATTATATTTTTGTTTTTTTATTTGTTGAAACATATTTGATTGTTCATATCTGTGACATATATTTTTTAGCTACCACTTATGAGTGAGGACATGCAGTATTTCTCTTTCTTTTCCTGCCTTATTTCAGCCAGAGCAATTGGACAAGAAAAATGAATAAAAAGCATCCAAAAAGGAAAAAAATAAGTTAAATTGTAACTGTCTACAGAAGGCATGCTCTTATATATAGAAAACTCAGAATATGCCACCTAAACCTATGAGAACTAATAAATGAATTCAGAAAAGTTGCAGGATACTAAATGAACTTGCAAAGGCATGCTCTTATATATAGAAAACTCAGAATATGCCACCATAAACCTATGAGAACTAATAAATGAATTCAGAAAAGTTGCAGGATACTAAATGAACTTGCAAAAATCAGTTGCATTTTAACACAATAACAGTGAAATATCTGAACAAGAATTTTTTTTAAAAAATCTGTTTACAATAGCATCAAAGAGAACAAAATACTTAGAAATTAATTTAATCAATAAAGTGAAAGATCTGTACGATGAAACATAAAATTCTGATGGAAAATTAGCAGACACAAATAAATGGAAAGATATAAGATATATTATCTGTATTAGTTCACTTCTGTTGCTTATAACAGAATACTTGAAAATTGGTAATTTGTAAAGAAGCAAAATTTATTTCTCACAGTTAAGAGGCTGTGAAGTCCAAAGCCCAAGGAGTACATCTGGTAAGGGCTTTCTACAGCAACTCAGGGTATCACATGGTGAGAATGGGCTAAGCAAGAGAGAGCTAACCTCCTCACTTGCTCTCCTTACAAAGCCATCACCACCATTCCCATTACTCTCTGAATATATCAATCCATTCACAAGGTCACAATCTTCACAATCTAATTCCCTCTTAAAGGCACTCCCTTTCAAATACCACAGCTGGATTTCCCACCCTCTAAACACTGTTAGAATGGAGATCAAGCTTCCAATACATGAGCTTTAGAGGGACACATCTGACACACAGCATTTTGCCTCTGGCCTCCAAAATTCATGTCTTTCTTACATGTAAATGCATTCATTCCAACACCCAAATCTTAAATAAAAACAGGTTTTCTATTTCCAATATACAATGATGGGACAAGCATAGGGTTTACATTCACACTCAAAGAGAGAGAGACATACCAAAAGAAAGGGGTAACAGGTCCTAAGCAAGTCCAAAAACCAGCAAGGCAGGCATTAAATCTCAAAACTGGTGAATAATCTACCTTAACTCTGTGTCTGGCATCCTCTGCACACTGGTGTGAGGGTTGGGCCTCCACATCCTCAGACAGTCTTACTCGTATGGTTTTCCTGGTCTCTGGCCATGCTTCAACTCTACTAGGCTGGTGTTCCACTCTGGAACATCTGCAAAGTTGGGGTCCTGCTCCCATGGCTCCACTAGGCTTAGCCTTGGTTGGGGTTCTATGCTGCAACTCCAACTCCACATTTCTGCTTAGCATTGCTCTAACGAAGGCTCTCTGTGGTGACTACACCCCTGCAACAGATCTCCTCCTGGATCCTTAGGCTTTGAAATCCAGGTTCCACAGCCCTTGCATTCAGTGATCTTGCAGACGTAACATCCCAGTGGATTCTGCTGAAGCTTCCAGCTTGTATTATCTGAATCTGTGGGTCCAGCAGCACCTAGGGTCAATTTAGCGTGGCTAGAGAAGCCAGAATAGCCAAGGTGTGGGGAGCAGCACCCTGAAGTGGCCCTGGGCAGAAAGCCCATAGAGGACACCTTGAGCCTGTTCCCCAAAACCATTCTGTCTCCACAGGCCTCTAGGCCTGTTATGGGAAGGTCAGCCTCAAAGATGTCTGAAATACCCTTGGAGTCTTTCTTCCATTCTTTTTATGATCCTTTTCTTCCATAATAATCTCCTTAGCAAATGTTCAGTGTGTTACACCCTTGATTTTCTCTACTGAACATGCTTTTTTACTCTTTATGTGGCCAAACTGAGAGTTTTCCAATTTTTTACCCTCTTTTTCCCTTTTAATTATAAGTTTTGGCTTTCCATCATGCCTTTTCTGCCATAACTCAACATAGGCTGTTAGAAGTAGACACACAGCTGCCTGAATGTTTTAGTGCTTAGAAATTTCTTCCACTAAATACCCTGGTTCACCACTTTTAACTTCCACATTCTATAAAACTTTGGGGCATGAACAGGGTGCAGCCAAATTTTTTGAAACTCAACAACCATTGTGACTCTTGTTCCAGTTCCCAATAAGCTGTTCCTCTATTCCATTTGAAACCTTCTCAAAATGGCTTTTACTGTCCATATTTCTATTAGCATTCCAGTCATCAGCACTTAATAGGCATCTAAGAAGTTCCAAGCTTTTCCTAATCTTTTAAGAGCTCATCAGAATCTAGGCTTTCTCTAGCCTACTCCTCCAAATTCTTCCAGCCTCTATCCATCACCCATTTTAAAGTCAATTCCATATTTTCAAGTCACAAGCAAAACTCTACTTCTCAATACCAATTTTCTGTATTTGTCCATTTTTGTTGTTTAGAACAGAATACCTGAGACTGGGTAATTTATAAAGAAAAAAATATATATTTCTAACAGTTTGAAGTCAGGATGTCCAAGGTCCAAGGAAACATGTGGTGAGGGCCTTTTTCTCAACAACTCAGAGTAGCTTATGGTGAGAATGGGCTGATCCAGAGAGTGACTAATCTCCTCACCTGCTCTCCTTCTAAAGCTATCAGAACCACACTCATCACTCTATGAATGGATCAACCCATTCACAAGGACACAGTCTTCACAATCTAATTACCACTTCAAGGCTCCACTTTCAAATACCATAAATGAATTTCCCACTTCCTTAACACTGTTAAAATAGAAATCAACTTGCCAGTACATGAGCTTTTGGAGGACACATTTGACCCATAGCACCATATTTATGGAAAAAATAATGTTGATAAAATATCCTAATATACTGATTTAATGAGATCCCTATTTATATTCTGAGAACATTCTTCATAAGAGTAAAAAAAAAATCATGAAATACGTATGGAACTGCAAAAACCACAAAAGACCCTGAATAGCCAAAGCAATTTTGAGCAATAACAAAGCTGGAGGCATTGAACTTTCTGATTTCAAATTATCTTACAAAGCTACAGTAATCAAAATAGTATGGTACTGGCATGAGAAACAGACACATAGACCAATGAAACAGAATAGAGAGTCAGAAATATATCCAGACATTATGGTCAATTGATTTTCAACAAAGATACAATGAATAAGGGATGGAAAAAAGACAGTCTCTTCAATAAACAGTGTTGGGACAACTTGATATCCACATGCAGAAGATAATCCTTATCTCACACCATGTACAAAAATCAACCCAAATGGATTAAATGTAAGACCTGAAACTGTGAAACTATTAGAAGGAAACATAAAGGGGAAAGCTCCATGACACTGGTTTGGGTAATAATTTTTTGGATATGAATTCAAAAGCACAGGCAACAAAAACACACAATTGGGATTGTATCAAACTAATAAAGCTTCTGCAAAGCCAAGGAAACAAACCATAATCTGCCAGGAGGTTAATATCCAGAAGAAAATATTCACAAACCATAAATCTGCCAGGAGGTTAATATCCAAAATATATATGAATTTAAACAACTTACTAGGAAGAAACCAAATAACCTGATTTTTAAAAAGGGAAAGAACCTGAGTAGACATTTTCTAAAGAAGACATACAAATGGTGAATACGTACTGTACTCAATATCACTAAACATCAGAAAAATGTGAATAAAAATCACAAGAAGATATGATGTCACACCTGTTAGAATGGCTATTACCAAAAAGACAAAAGATAACAAGTGCTGTCAAGGATGTGGAGTAAAGTAAACATTTGCACACTGTTAGCGGAAATGTAAATTAGTACAACAATTATGGAAAACAGTATGGAGTTTTCTCAAATATTAAAAATAGAACCACCATTTAAACCAGAAATCCCACTACTGGGTATACTTCCAAAGAAAATTAAAGCAGTTATGTTGAGTAGATATGCACACATTTGTGTTCATTGCAACATTATTCACAATAACCAACATATGAAATCAACCTGTTTCTATCAACAGACAAATGGATAAAGAAAATGTGGTATATATGCACAATGGAATACTATTCAACCTTTAAAAAGAGGGAACTCTTGTCATTTGAGACAACATGGATGAACCTGGAGGACATTATCTTAAGTGAAATAAGCCAGTCACAGAAAGACAAATACCACATGATCTCACTTGCATGCAAAATCTAAAAATGTTGAACTCATAGAAATAGGTATTAGAATGGTGGTTGCCAGGGACACGGGAGATGTTGGTCAAATGATACAACATTTCAGTTAGATTGAAGATATAAGTTTAAGAGATCTATGGTGCCTATAGTATATGAGAATGTATTTCGAAAAAAAATTAAAAATAAAAGTAATTTTGAGCATGTTCATGATAGTTTTTCATCTGTAATTTTCATTCCTTACAATGTCTTAGTCTAGCCTTAATATCAATATAATAGTGGCCATGTAAAATGGGGAGAAGTGGTTTGTCTTCTACGTAGTGGAAGAGTTTGTGAAATATTGATATTAATTCTTATTTATATATTTGATATAACTCACCATTTAATTCCTGGGCTTCTTTTATGAGTGTGTGTGTGGGAAAGGGGGTGTATATTTGTAAATACTAATTCTATTTACTTATTTGTTGTAGACACAATCGATTTTTCTGTTTCCTCTAGATTCACTTTTGGTAATTTATGTCTCTCAGGGAATTTGTTCATTTTATGTAAGTTACCTAATTTCTTGACATAAATTTGTTTGGCACCTAGGCGATCAACTTTAACATGATTTTATTCTGTCCTCCGATTCTCAACAAGTGCAGCCCCCATGGCTTGAAATATTGTGGAGAATAAGAGTTCACAACCCAGAGTAGATGGTCTAGGCTGTCCCACCACGTGAGTCACTGCGACCTGCAGAGGTGCTTGCTAGCTGAAAGTGATCAGCATCCACAGTGAGTAGCAGAGGAGGGAGAGATAAATACTGATGGTCTAGGCTGTCCCACCACGTGAGTCACTGCGACCTGCAGAGTTGCTTGCTAGCTGAAAGTGATCAGCATCCACAGTGAGTAGCAGAGGAGGGAGAGATAAATACCAGCTGAGTCATTGACCAGCAGCAGCAGAGGGGTAGAAGTTTGTTACTTTGTCCTTCCTGTCACCTAACTGCTCTGTTAAGGAAAAATGATCACCATAATCCTCTAGGAGCAGTTCCCAGAATTTATTGAAGTAAAGTCCATGACGGCTTTTACATTTAACACTTCTATATTGCTCAGCAGGTATTCTGACAGAATTCTAAAAGTTAACAATTTCCTTGTCCTGTGCTTGCTATTCATTATATTTAAGAGTTAAAAAGATGAAGCCAGTGGTTCACATTTTAGGTATACAGACAGACCCGTAGGGACTGAGAAATTAGTAATGGCCTTCAAACTATTTTCAACATTTCCAAAATATTGAAGAATTATAGAAATGATATTATAAATGTTAAATAATTTTTCTCTTGGCGAGATTGATATCAATTAGATGTGGTGACATTTTTACCTTATGCTATTTAGAAGTTCTGATTTGCATTACAAACAGAAGAAACTGAGAAAAATAGTTACTTCAAACCGCAGATCATTCCAGTCTGAGTGTGCATTGCCTTAGAAATTCATCTTGATATGTCATTAAGTTGAAATAACAGTTGTGAATGGTATAATCCTAATTTTGTAAAGTTTCCAGTCTAACAATTATATACACACACATATGTAAAAAATACACATATATACATGCGTGCATATATATATGACAATAGTATAAGCAAAGATGATTTATTAAGTTGTTAATTTGGGGTCTTGGCAGGAACCTGAGATATTGGTAAAATAAAAGATGAAAAGTTAAGTGGTTAAGCCGTGACACATTTTGTAACGTTTCAAGATGAGGAGGTCCAAATGAAACAGGAGAGCTTATGGCCTCTACTGGCAGGAATCAAATATAAAATGCATCAAAGGACAGATACGTATAACAATCTTTTGAATGCCACATTGGGTAGCTTGTATTTCTAATAAATGTCGTAGGGTAGGGAAGAGAGAGCATCCAGATGGACATATGGAGACTATTCTGGATAACCTGCATAACCTTATCCTTCAGCATCCACTCTTGTCCCTACTCCACTGAAAATCTGTATTTCCAACAGAGGAAACACAAAAAATTCTATCAGCTCTTTATTATCATATGGTAATAACAATTCAATTTCACTCCCAACTGAAACCTAAAACACTATGCTTATTGGCAGCAAAGAGAGGGAAGACGATAAATTGATATTAAGTATAATTGCTATTGCCCTCACTTCTGTCATCAGTTTTTTTTGTTGTTGTTGTTTGTTTGTTTTTGATACATAAGTGGCCAAGGTCCCCCAAACTATACTATAAAAGAGAAGAGGAGACAACTAAAATGATAGTAAATGATGATGGTAAGATAGTAAAAATGCACTGCACTCCTTAACATAAGAAAGCAAACTGTTGCTGATAATCTTTGCTTTTAGCAATTGAAAACAATGCATTTTCTAGGCCAAGTATAACATAAAAGGGGCTATTTTGATTTGCTCCAGTAAAGACACAAAATCTGGAATGACAACTGAAATTAGCATTATTTCCTGATTAAGATATGCAATAATAATTCATAGGCATTCCAAAGTCTCTTCTTAAGTTTGAACCTACAAATAATCAAGTTAAATTAGGATGCATATCTTGTCAGAGTGTGGGGTCTAAAACTCTCCCAGAGGATTTCATTTTCTCTTCTTACCATAGTGGTCCTCTCTTTGCATGTCAAGTAACCAATGAAAGAATTATTCTAGGAAGTATATATATTTGGAACTGAAAAAAATAATAAAGGAATAGTTTATTTCCCAAATATTTAGACTGTGAGGTACATGCTGGCTAAGACATTAGCTATGACTTAAAACCTAAGTTTGGGAGCAATATGGTTATTACCAATAAGACTAAGAAAACATTCCCTATAAAAAGACAAGAATTTTGGTTTATTTCTAAATTCTAAACAAATAAAGAGCCCTTCATTCGGAGGTCCTAGCAGATTTAAATAAATTTATGTTCATGAGCCTTTAAGAAAAACATTGTACATTTTTTTTTATCTGAGCCTATAATCTGGAATTTCTAGTATCAGGAGCTTTACTGTACTGTATTTTTGGGGCACACCTACTCAGTATGACATAATACATAAAAGTTAATTAAATATTGTCCCTACTTCACTACGTTAAAACATGGATTTTTGTTTACTTTCTTCTATTATTCTCTTAGTTATTATTTTCAGGTTATAACATTTAATCTTAGATGTCATGGATATCATTTACTTCCCTCATTCAAATTCTGTTTCCAGTCTAACAATTATATACACACACATATGTAAAAAATACACATATATGCATGTGTGCATATATATATGACAATAGTATAAGCAAAGATGATTTATTAAGTTGTTAATTTGGGGGCTTGGCAGGAACCTGAGATATCGGCAAAATAAAAGATGAAAAGTTAAGTGGTTAAGCCATGACACATTTTGTAACGGTTCAAGATGAGGAGGTCCAAATAAAACAGCAGAGCTTATGGCCTCTACTGGCAGGAATCAAATACAAAATGCATCAAAGGACAAATACATATAACAATCTTTTGAATGCCACATTGGGTAGCCTGTATTTCTAACGAACGTCATAGGGTAGGGAAGAGAGAGCATCCAGATGGACATATGGAGACTATTCTGAATAACCTGAAACTTTATCCTTCAGCATCCACTCTTGCCCCTACTCCACTGAAAATCTGTATTTCCAACAGAGGAAAAGCAAAAAATTCTATCAGCTCTTTATTATCGTATGGTGATTACAATTCAATTTTACTCCCAACTGAAACCTAAAACACTATGCTTATTGGTAGCAAAGTGAGGTAAGACGATAAATTGATATTAAGTATAATTGCTATTGCCCTCACTTCTGTGTTCGTTTTTTTGTTGTTGTTGCTGTTGTTTGTTTGTTTTTGATACGTAAGTGGCCAAGGACCCCCAAACTATACTATAAAGGAGAAGAGGAAAGAACTAAAATGATGGTTAATGATGATGGTAAGATAGTAAAAATGCACTGCACTCCTTAACATAAGAAAGCAAACTGTTGCTGATAATCTTTGCTTTTAGCAATTGAAAACAATGCATTTTCTAGGCCAAGTATATCATAAAAGGGGCTATTTTGATTTGCTCCAGTAAAGACACAAAATCTGGAATGACAACTGAAATTAGCATTATTTCCTGATTAAGATATGCAATAATAATTCATAGGCATTCCAAAGTCTCTTCTTAAGTTTGAACCTACAAATAATCAAGTTAAATTAGGATGCATATCTTGTCAGAGTGTGGGGTCTAAAACTCTCCCAGAGGATTTCATTTTCTCTTCTTACCATAGTGGTCCTCTCTTTGCATGTCAAGTAACCAATGAAAGAATTATTCTAGGAAGTATATATATTTGGAACTGAAAAAAATAATAAAGGAATAGTTTATTTCCCAAATATTTAGACTGTGAGGTACATGCTGGCTAAGACATTAGCTATGACTTAAAACCTAAGTAATAAACTATAGGGAATTTTTTGGTCTGTAGGAATAAGCCATAGCACAGAGCCAGTATCTATCATCTCTCAGAAAGCCTAAATTTTTCCTGTTTTGTGGTACAAAGTCACTCTCGTAAATGGCCACCAGTCCTTCTGGGGAGGGATTGGAGAAAGAGTCACATAATAGACTTCTAACAGTATTTCACAACTATCATCAGAGGCACATGACACTCTCTCTCCTCCCAGCCAATCAAGGGGATTCAGGTCCTATTTATTTCCAGAGACAGAGTAAGAGACTGATTCCAGTTTGATATCTGCCCCCCCCCAGACCTATTTTTCCACTAATATATGTCAGTAGAATCTTTCTAGGCGCCATCTGGTTCATTTCTACAGACACTGTGATCAAATAGCCATTACCATAGATTCCCATGAGTAAAAATATTCTATCCCTTTGACTTGTCTCTGATGGTCAAGTAAAGCCATCTGGCCTCTACTTCTCTGCATTCCCATTAACATCAGAGAGTCCAATTTCACCGCACCATCTTTAACCTTATAACAAACCTATAGAGGCCACCATCAAAGAGATTTGCAAGGAGGCTATTTCATTTATGAAACACTTTTTAATGCCATAGAGAAAAAGCTGTCTCCTGGGACCTCATGGAAGGTATGATTAGGGAAGGAAAAACTGAGCAGATTCAACAATTCAACATTCCTACTCTCTATGTCTTTGGACTCTTTCCTCTACAGTTTTGTGGTTAGTAGATGAACAACATTTACAACCCCTGGGAACTTGCTAGAAATGAAGAATCTCATAATTCAAACTACTGACAGATACCAATGATTTATATGCACATTAAAACTGGAGAATATAAGACATTTTACCTTCATTGACTTTAGGTCATTTTTGGGTCCAAACTTCAGTTAAAAATCTTTGAAGACTCATAATTACAAGTTGTATTTATCACACAATTACATAAGATAGACACAGACTATCAAAACAGCCATAAAACCATCATAAATTTCACTTGCCTCTACTCTGTCTAGGACCAATATGTGCTGCAATAACTCACCATAGTCTTTGAAACCACTGGGTCACCACAGCAACTAAGTGCCTTAGCCTGCTGATCTCCCATCACCTTGCCTTCTACCTGCACTTTATCCCATGCCACTAGGTAGATGGTTTTAAGTTTCTATTGGCCCTGAGTAAGGAGGTAATCCCTGTACTCTTCAAATATGTCATCTGAATCTCAAAATTCTATTCTTAAGGGCTATTTCCTGGGTCACTCATGATACCAAGCAATATATTGGTCAGAGTCAAAGAAGCAGATCACTTTGGAGAAAGAGGTGATCGAAAATGCTTTAATGAAGAAATGATTGTCAAAGGTGTAGGCAGAAATAAGGGAAAACAATAAAGCATAGTGGTGGTAACTTCTAACTGTTACCACTCTGCACCTGAAGAGACAAGGTGAGGGGAAGCAGTTATCAAAACCAGATCTAATTTAATAAAGGAAAGCAGCCACTGTAAAACTGTTGTACACAGTAAATGAGCAATGGGGGAGTATGAATTACCTCTTCTTCCTGTGATATCCTGCTGTGCAACCCATTGACTGGGGCTGAGAGAAATAAGAGGGCAAGTTGTTTTTTTTCCCCCCTTAATGAGTAATTCATGGAGTGTGAAGAGGAACAGGTGGGCAATTCAGGAGAGGAACTATAGAGAGGTCAATAATATAATATCCAAGACCAACTATACCTACCCCAATATGTATCCATTTATTGAGGCTTTTAAACAATTTTATTTCAAAGCACTATATTTTTCAGACCTAACATTTCTATCTAGTTCTTTATAAGAGACTCTTGTTCTTGTTACATGTTAATATCCTGCCTTATATTCTTATACATCAGATACACTTATTTTAAAATCTTATTTCATCTCTTTAATTCTATCGGTAGTTAAATGTTAATTGCCTACTGAGGCTCTAATATATCAGTTGTACTTTTAGAAGTGTCTAGGATTTTAGTTTGTGAGCTTACATTTCCTTAGGCCATCAGTTACTTTGCAAATGACAAATGTCACACAAGGGATAGAGGATAGACTCTAGTGCAGCTTTTGGCCTATCCAGTGAGTTTAGAAGTATCTAAGCACTCTCTCTCAAGTGGTGTGTCCCAGGCAGCAAAGAGCCACTGCTAATTACTTTACTAGACGAGACCTGAACAGATACTACGGTTTAAATACATCTCCTCCAAATTTCAGGTGTTAAAACTTACTGTCCACTGTGATAGTATTAAGAGGTGGAGTTTTTAAGAGATGATTAAGCTATGAGGGCTCCTGCCTTCTGAAAGAGACTAAGATCCTTTTAAAAGAGGCTTGATGCAGCATTTGGTTCACTTTCTTCTCCTTTTTTGCCATGGGAGAACACAGCATTCCTCCCCTTCCCCGTCTTGGAAAAACACAAAGCAGCCCTCATGAGATAATTGAACCTGCTAACACCTTGATCTTGGACTTAGCCTCCAAAACCGTGAGAAATAAATCTCTGTTGTTTATAAATTACCCAGTCCCAGGTAAGCACAAACAGACAATGGGGTTTGTCTTCAAATCATGAGGAAGAGGCAGCAGAGAGAATAGACAGGGCCCTTAAAGTTTAATACACAAGCTCTGGCTTTCAGGAAGATGCAATGTAGAAATGAACACTCAAGGGCAGTACCTGTTATATCAACTGCTCATCCCAGCAGGGATCTGTGCTGTCCCGATGTTATCCCTGAGACACTTGCCTTAGTGGCTGCACACAGCTAGAAAGTGGGAGCTAATGAACACTGCAAGGAAATGTGGGGAGGGGAGAAAAATTCTGGGACTTTCCATTGACATATCTCCTCGATTCCTGGATAGAAATAGCCTCTGTCCCTACTCCCAACACAAGCAGCCTTATTCTCCTCAAGAATTCAGTCCAATGTAGGAAACAGACTATTTAAAGGTAATTTTAAGAAAGTTTAATAAATGCAATGGGAGAAATAAACACAGATTTTTATGGGCTTATAGAGGAGGGACACCCAGCACTGACTCGGAAGATCAGGAAATATTGTGAAGAGGAAATCTATAACCTGTGACCTGAGTAATACATGATTTGTTCCTTGTTGCCCTGCTATGTTCAGATGGTCCTCCATCCAATCCCGTACGATTTAGGATTGATTTTTTCCACCTAATGAAAAAACTTTAAATTGGTAACCTCTGCTTCTTTTGAAACTATGGGAAAAAGTTTATGACTTAGAAACCCAGCTGTCTCTCTCTTGGCAGAAACCTCTTGACCTCATTCCCATTATCCACATCTTTATAAACATACAAGTGTATCATGTAAAGATAACAATACAATTTTCTCCACAGGGCATGTTTGCTTCTTTCAGTTTAGAATTTTTTCAAAGTGTATTTTTAGGGAAAACAAAGTCCCAGACTAAAATAATTAGGTTGCTTTTTCCCATGAGATACAGTTTTCTGTTTCTTAATTGTCAGTTTTCCTTAAAACAAGCTTGTTTCTAACAGAGCCTGTTTCTTACATGAAATCCTGGCACTGTTATTTTGTATCTGCTTAAACATGAACTAAAATTTCCATCCTTCTTTTTTGAGAGCCCGCAGATAAATTAGGGTTCTAGTGCCAGAAGGCTGGCAACCCTGCCCTCACAAGAAATGAAGGGGAGCTGGGTGTGTTTACAATGAGCCTTCCAGAGGATACTTCTTTTATCTGGTGAACAGCCTAATATTGCCTTGTTGTCTGAATGCCACCAGGGGGTCCCTCACACCAGGAACTTGTTTATACTGGTAAACACCTTGTGTCTCTTGTCAGGCCAATGTCCAGTTTAATGCTACCTGACCATGGCTCTGGTGCTGAGAGCCTGACCTGGTGTCCCCCTCAGCAACCCAGGAAAAACCAGTCTGGGGAAGCTCCTGGTTCTTCAGATGGAAGGGCAAACTCAATACAGCACCACAATAGAAAACAAGTTTGAAGTTTTTACTTACAAATTTTGGACAGGAAGGGCTCAATGAGTATGGAAGGCTGTCTCCATCCAGAGTCACTCAAGGCAGGAATGACAAGTCAGGCACCAAGAGGGAAGAGAGTGTTGCAACTAGCAGTACTGTATATTTAAAGAAATAGGGAGTGGGTCACTATAAGATGGAGAGCAAATGCCTCAAAGGTCCATTTAAAGGAAATGTCAGAAAAGCAGGGAGCCCAGTCTGCTAGGCAGCAGAGATGCCTCTAAGTTTTTATCTCTGGTTATGAGCTTAAGCCATGTGGGTGTGGCGTAGAAATGGAAATTGTGTCAAGGGTGACTGAGGCCTACTCCTGGGATGAGAAAGTTAAACTTGTACATACAACATAAAATTATAAGAATTCCCTGCACTTTGTTTTAGCAATATGACTATATACAATAGTCTTCATACCCCTGACAATGCTGCCAACTGGCTCTGCCTGCACCCTGTTTCCTGTGGCACTTAGAAATGAGTAATCAGAATATAAAAACTGAGTAAAAAAACCCCCAAAAACTAAATTATATTATACTTTGACTGGGAATTCTACTTAATAATAAGTATATCTATTATTTAATATTTATATATCAACTTTGTACCTTTTAAGGCTTGAGAACATTGTCACATTATATTTAATTATTTATATATTAATATATTTAAAAGTTATGTATTATAATATATTTATATTTAATTATTGAAAAAACATCCCCTTCTGTTACTCTCTATGCCACCCTTACCCCTGCCATTTTAAGGAATCTTTGATGAGAGTAGCAAGACATAAATCTCCTATCCCCCATCATAATTAATAAGCAAAAAGCACATGTTTTAAAATGTATTCCTTCTTCCTATACATGTACCTAGTTCAATTTTAAATAAAAAGTAGCATTTATCAAACATCTAGTATGTCCCAAGTGCTATAGTATGTGATTAGATCGTACTATAGTGGTGTGCTAGTACTGGCTTATACTGGATCCCAAACCTGACTGTTAAATTTTCAGAGATTTTGCAAGCTGGCAGATGTCACATTGATAGCTTAAAATTAGCCACTTTGGGAATACTTATACTATGGAAATCAGCAACACCGCATATCAAGGCTTTTTCTCTGGAAAGTTAGTTGTTAAACATTTGACTCAGTGTTACTCTGTGTGTGTATATGTGTATGTATGTGTGTCTGTGTACATTCACACACACACACACACACACACACATACACATAGAGTGATGCTCTGGTAAATGTTTAATAACCAATTTTCCAGAAAAAGGAAACATATATTGTGTTGTCGGATCCGCCACCGGCTGACCTGAACAGCCCTTGCCTTGCTATCAGTCCCTCCCTTGGTGTCCCTTCTGGTGGGCTGGCGGATTGCCCAGATTCCTCTTTCCCCAGTCCCCATTGGGAGGAGATGGAGGAAGAGAGCTGTGAAGAGAGGTGAGCACAGCCCCCCACCCCAGCCAGCCCATTAGAGAACACTCAGATGCTGCGGGGGTTCTGTCCAGCAGTTCCGTTTAATACCACATAAGCACTTGTTTTTATAAGCATATGGCAAATGGGGGGGGGGTGCGAAGGGGATTTCCTCTCTGTAGCCTATCATTTTAAAGGTTAAGCGATCATGCGCCTGGATCCAATGCTTTGCTATAGTGATCATGCAGTGAGCGCTAGTGCAGAAGTGCATCCGGGCCAATAAGGGCTATGGCAAAGTTCCCCCCGACACTCCCACCTTACTTCCTCCTGGCACCATCTTAGGTGTCAATACACCCTTGTGGGCCCATAATGGCACTGCTTGTAATGTCACTTAAGATGGCCTTAGTGTTTAAGGCCTGACATTGTGTGTATTGATAAATGTGTGTATGTTCATATACACACATACATCATTTATCCCAAATAAAACCCCACAAGATAAGCATTGTTTCCCATTTTTCAATGAAAAAAATAAATCATTTTTGGGTAGCAACTGTAAAGAAACTAGGATATTTATGCTGTAAACATGTTGAAAATCAAGACAACTCTAAATCACGCCACATTATATAAGTTTATGATATTAACAACAAAAGGTTGGAGAGACTCCTGAGGCAAAGTCATTTCCTCATTTCAATGGTGTGATGCACAATTCCAAATTATGCAATATTTTTAAATCCTGGCAGCTGTATTCTTATTGTCTTTCCACTGTTTTTGTTCTTTGACAGCAGAAACTGATAGTTTTTCTGTGTCCCTACTTCAGGACCCAACATCTCCTGCAAAAATTGGTATTTGGTAAATGTTTGTTAAATCAATTCACGGATTTAACTTCAAATGTACATTTTCAATACACCTAGAAAATTTATAAAGTTCTCTTTGAAACATGCTCCTTGAAGGGGACCTAGAAAAATTGGAATGTATCTTAGCTGAAGATGCTTTCTTAAGTGATGAATAGTATTAGAGAAGGCTGAAATCATTGCTCTTTGCAATCTCCTTAGCAGTTACTAAAAAAACCTTAGAGAAACACGATACTGATGGACATTAAGAAACAGTACAGCTTCTTTGACTACAACTGGGTAATCAGAAATGATTATTCTGAACACAAACATTCATGAATTCAAGAATCTAACCTGGAAATAATGTGAGTAGACTGTAGGCAAATAGAATGATACATATAATTCACGACACCTTCATAAATAAGCAGGTTTAAAACAAACTAAAGTGGCAAATCTGAAGAAAACTTTCAGTTAGATAAAGCTATCCTTAACCTCCTTTGTCTGAATAGATCTACAAAGAAATAGTGAAGAAACTAGTTTTGAGACTTCAAAGAAGGTTAGCAATTTTTTTCTAGTCTATTCCTATTACAATATTTTGCCTTTCTCTTGAACATAAAAAGGTATTTAAATGCAGTCCTTTCTTGGCCTAGGAGAAATAAACCTCGGTTTTCTTTTTTTCAGTGTATTTCTGGCCATTGTATTCAAGGGAATTCTTGCCATTATAAAGAAATCCTCTAAGTGAAGGAAAGGATCCACCACATTCTTCTAATTATTAGAAGGAGTTATTGAATAGATGCAGGTACTCTGCTGTCTTTGGGGACTGGGATTTAATAGTATTTACA
>NW_007731176.1:47117-48272 GCF_000696425.1 Galeopterus variegatus
GTTATTGAATAGATGCAGGTACTCTGCTGTCTTTGGGGACTGGGATTTAATAGTATTTACAAAATGTAAATATCCCATCAGGAGAATGCACATTTGGTCTTCTTCATAACATATCTGAAGAGGTAGATCAAATCCAATAATGGAATGATCCTCTATTAATATTTGCAATCATCATTTTTTTTGATAGGTTATTCATCTGAAAAAGGAAAGGCTGTTATGTTAGTTTGCTAGGGCTGCCATAACAAAGTGCCACACACTAGGTGGCTTAAATAACAGAAATTTATTTCCTCACATATTTGGAGGCTAGAAGTCTAAGATTAGGGTGTCGGCAGGGTTGATTTCATTCTGAAGCCTTTTTTCTTGGCTTGTAGATGGCCATGGCCATCTGTTCTCTGTCTTCATACTCATGTAGTCTTTCCTTCCTCCATAGATCTGTGTCCTAACCTCTTCTGATTAGTACAGCAGCCGTATTGGATTAGGCCCACCCACATGGCCTTATTTTACCTTACTAACCTCTTTAAATGTCCTGTCTCCAAATACAGTTATATTCTGAGATACCGGAGGTTAGAATATCAACATATGAATTTTAGGGGGACACAATGCAGCCCACATTAGTTATTTATGCTGAAATTATTAACACATTTCACATAAACAAGTTATTTCTGTTACCAGCTAATCTATACAGTCTATATTATTTGCATAAATAAAACCTATAAATGTTTCTAGCTGAATTATTAGAGTTGGCGTTCTCTGTTGACAAAAGGAGTGTTTTCAAATGGAAAATGTTCATCTTCTATTATTCATATTAGCTTCTTTGATTTATGAAAATCAAATGATTTTCAAATGTTACATTTACACTTTTTTATACAGTTTGTGGCGTTATTATCTTTAAAGGTAAATTTGTCAAATTAAAAATAATTAGCCTCATTTCTAACAATATTTTCTGAAAGAACTTATTAAGAATTTTTGGTAGATAATCAATCAGAGACTTTTTAAAGGCCCACCAAATACACACACACACACACGCACACACACACACACACTCTTAAATGCACATATATACGGACACATTTTTTTTCCCCTAAGGATAGCTTCCAGAATGTTCTTCTGGTTCTCAAAATAAATATCAACTTAAAAATTAATAGGTGTGATTCA
>NW_007731176.1:49044-55186 GCF_000696425.1 Galeopterus variegatus
TCACTGATCAAGCGATCACCAAATATTTACTTAGTGCCTACTCTGTGTAGGTAACGTGCTAAGAAGTGGAGATATTACCAGGGAGATACACTCCCTGTCCTAGCACATCGACTAGAATGATGTGTTTACAGAGTGTGAAAAAAAAAAAAAAACATTGAAGTGCAGGTAGCATAGAGCAAGAATGGTTTTACCTGGTCAGAGGAGATTCCAGATCCAGTGAAGCTTTACCAAGACCTGTGTTCTATGCTAACCATTCCCCATTTGTTTCATGCACTCTTTAAGTACGTTAGTGAATAAGTTACAGTGAAATTCTGCTTTTTTGTTTCTGGAAAATGAGGTTTATATTTCTTAGTAAGTTTAATCACATCTCGTTTAACTCAAAGAATTGTGAGTATCCCAAAATTATTGCCTAGAGTAAAAATGCATATGTGAATGAAGGTGAAGAGCCTTTCATATACTTTATTTCTGGCATCTATGTATTAACAAGCTAAAAAGTACTAGGTAATATTTACAGGATGAATTTTATTCTGGCTGTGTTATAATAATTTAGATAATTCTGTCATAACCCTATTCTTTCATATTGTGAACAAGTTGAGAATCAGGGGATTTGTCTTACTAACCATTGTGCCCACAGAATCTGGTATAGTGCTGGTGAGACTATGAAGGATATAGTAATGAATAAATAAATAATCACATCCCTGATTGCCATAGAAAAGTTTCTTCTTTCTATTGCTATTATTTTGCTGAAAAAAAATAGACTATTCAAATCTTATATTAGAAAAGAGACTTTTTAAAAGTCAGTGAGTGAAATTTCCTCACTCTGGGAATCTCTCTGAAAACATCTCGGATAGATGATCATGAAACCTGTTTGTTGAAAGGAGAATTATTCTGATATTATTTTTTCTTTTCAAAAGCAATAACTTAAAGTAATGATTCAAACAATGTAAATGTATATAAGAAAAATAAATAAATAATTTACCTTCCTCAGTCTAGAGTTGATGGTTTGCAATATTCAAATGTTGTTAAGTGGGTAATTAAATTCATATAGAGTAGCTAGGTGTTTTCTTGTGATTTCTTTATACCGTCCTGCTTTACCTCCTCCTAAAGCAATAATTCCAAATATTTCACTCATCAATTCCTGCCCTCTTTGTCCTGACATTTGTTAGGCAGTGATTCCTCATATTGTTTTTATGACTGAATATTTTCTCCTATTATTCCAAACACATTAATTGTCATTCTCAATATATTATGAATTTATCATAAAAGCTTTTGGGGGTGAGGGGGTGTAACTACGTTTGGACAAAGAACTGTTTTGTATAAATAGGAGAAGCTGCTGTGATCATTACAAAAATCACTCAGGAATGTATTCTAATATAATGAAATTTCATGTTTCTGTTACAGTCTGGGTGATTTTTATTGTGATGAAGCACAAAAAAAGGAAATAAAAATGAGCAGTTAAAAAAAGTATCTAGACTTTTTTTACTATTGGTAGCTATGTTGATATAATAACTACCAGTTTTATGGAAGGCAAAAGTGTATTTTTATTAAAAGCAGCAAATTTTACGATTCACCATACAGAACAATTTTCAGTGCAAAATCCAAGGTACAACTTGTAACTGCATATTTGAATAAATTGATAGCATGACAGTAATATTGCAATAAATGAGGACTGGTTTTTCATTTAGTTGTTACATTAGAATTTTAAATGAAATAGTTATTTTGATCAAATAATGAATTCTTTCTCTAACTGCAACCATTATTAGATCACTCCTAGCAACTTTCATCTATTGTTTGCAATATTGTCCCTCAAATAGACACGTGAAACAATATTCAAAGCCAGTAAGCATGAATTTATTACAATCAGCGTGTCATTCTCATATCATTTATGATTATTTTATTACTTTGCTAAAATGATATAATTCAAGTCCATTTAAAAACACATTGCTTTATAACTCGCTTTTAATTTGCAATAGAAAGACAACAAAGTGTATGAAAGAACAAAGAAATTATCAACTTAGTCTACAAAATAGTAACAACAAAGATTTGTTTAATTTTTTAGTTTTGACCTAAGAAATAGTGGCATTTACAAAATAGGGGTTAAGAACTGAGAGCCCATGTGATTTGGGGTTTGAGATGAGACCTAGAGGTAATTCCGGAATTTTAAGTAATAGTTCCAAAGTACAATTAGAAGGCCACAATTTAAGACCCTTACTTATTTTGCTTTTATGCAGGTGAAGCATAAAATAAATCAGATAAAAATTAAGAAACTGTATCATTTACATTGCATTTAAAATGAACTTACTACACAATAAGAAACATAGAACTAATGTCTTAAATTATGACTTTCCTTCCAAATCATTAAGCAAGTCATTTTTCGGTCAGGACCATGCATTATCAATTTTATACAACACAATAATACTATGTAATGTGGTGCACTTTGCCGGTTTTGCTTGTAGTTTATCCTTATCCACTGAATGTAATTTCATATAAAAATAGACATCACCTGTAATGAACTCCACAATATGGGTTAAAAAGCTTTGTTCAATATATCACTTTTTACTTAGGAATATCTTCTCAAGCCACTAAGCCAGAGTTGCACACATCCCCAACTCCATCTTTCTGTATTTTAGCACGTGCTGCCAGATTTTAAACTTCTGCATCAGCTGGCAGTTTCTTTAGGAGGCTAAGAGTTGAGTGTGTAAAAAAAAACAACTTAGGGGCTGGCCCGGTGGCGCACTGCTATAGTGCGCCACTTGGGAAGTGCGGCGGCGCTCCCGCCGAGGGTTCGGATCCCACATTGTTGAGTTGATGTGTCAGGTACTGTGTAAATGGTTTACATTGATTATTTTATTAAACCCTTACAGCATCCCTCTGAAACAGATACTATCACATATTATGTCAGTTTATGTTACAAATGAAGAAAACAAGTTCCGATGTAGTTAACCTGCTTGTCCAAAAGTATACACTCGGGTCTAATATGAATCCCATTCTCTCAAATGCTCACTCTACTACCTCTACATGGTCCGAATCTAAATTGGATATGATATACTAGATTAAATCCCGGGACAAACAAAGGGTATTAGTGGAAATCTGAATAAAGTCTGTAGTTCAGTTAGCAATAATATACCAATGTTAATTTCTTAGTTTTGATAATATGCCCTGATTACATACAATTAGAGGAACATCAGAGGAAACTGGGTGAAAGGCCTATGAAAATGCCTTGTACTATCTTTGCCATTTTTCAGTAAATCTAAAATTTTTCCAAAAATTATTTAAAAATTAAAAGGAAAAATGACCCAAGTACATCCAAAGCAATGATGTAATTAATCACTGAATTCTAAAAGCAAATACCTGCAAGTTGAATATTTTAGTCATTTTCCTTATCCTTAAAAATCTTTATATGGAGTAGAAACTTCCCACAAAGGGGCAATTATATTTCATATAGATAGATCTTTCACTCACAATGTGTTATGATGATTTTATTCTTAATAAACAAAATTATATTAAAAATTGTGCTAAAAAAGTTTCAATTGAAAAACAAAAACAAAAAAAAAAACAAAACAAGAAAAGACCAAGAGCCAGAGACTTCCATACTCATAATAGTTATTTCATTTTTAGTAATTCCTCTAACAAAGGTGTTTTCTGAATATGGCCATAATTTCATATCTACAAAAGTAAACACCTTTCAACAACTTTGTTCCCGCCGAGGGTTCGGATCCCACATTGTTGAGTTGATGTGTCAGGTACTGTGTAAATGGTTTACATTGATTATTTTATTAAACCCTTACAGCATCCCTCTGAAACAGATACTATCACATATAATGTCAGTTTATGTTACAAATGAAGAAAACAAGTTCCGATGTAGTTAACCTGCTTGTCCAAAAGTATACACTCGGGTCTAATATGAATCCCATTCTCTCAAATGCTCACTCTACTACCTCTACATGGTCCGAATNGGGTCTAATATGAATCCCATTCTCTCAAATGCTCACTCTACTACCTCTACATGGTCCGAATCTAAATTGGATATGATATACTAGATTAAATCCCGGGACAAACAAAGGGTATTAGTGGAAATCTGAATAAAGTCTGTAGTTCAGTTAGCAATAATATACCAATGTTAATTTCTTAGTTTTGATAATATGCCCTGATTACATACAATTAGAGGAACATCAGAGGAAACTGGGTGAAAGGCCTATGAAAATGCCTTGTACTATCTTTGCCATTTTTCAGTAAATCTAAAATTTTTCCAAAAATTATTTAAAAATTAAAAGGAAAAATGACCCAAGTACATCCAAAGCAATGATGTAATTAATCACTGAATTCTAAAAGCAAATACCTGCAAGTTGAATATTTTAGTCATTTTCCTTATCCTTAAAAATCTTTATATGGAGTAGAAACTTCCCACAAAGGGGCAATTATATTTCATATAGATAGATCTTTCACTCACAATGTGTTATGATGATTTTATTCTTAATAAACAAAATTATATTAAAAATTGTGCTAAAAAAGTTTCAATTGAAAAACAAAAACAAAAAAAAAAACAAAACAAGAAAAGACCAAGAGCCAGAGACTTCCATACTCATAATAGTTATTTCATTTTTAGTAATTCCTCTAACAAAGGTGTTTTCTGAATATGGCCATAATTTCATATCTACAAAAGTAAACACCTTTCAACAACTTTGTTTGTTAATAATGGACTTTTGCACAAGAGCAACTTCCTTTTTTTCCCTAATGTTTTAATTTTTTGAGGACCATTAACACAGTCATACATATTTATTTTTATCAAGCTGGCACCCGTTGTTATGAAAATTAAAACAAAACCATTTAGAGTTATTCCTACAAAGTTCATTTTATTTCTTCTTATAGTACCTCTAAATTGCTATCACCTTTTTACTAATTATTTTTTTCTTATCTGTTCACTGCTGGTTCCTCAGACTTTTGAAAAGCACATAAAAGTTAATAGGTACTCAAAAAATATTAAGTATGAATTATAAAATCCCATGCTATAAGAAAAATGGTTGCACAGCAATTACTAAACATTCTAAATTTATTAATACTGTATTATTTATGTAAACCCTGCCTTCTTCCAGGAATAGTTAAGATAATATATTCATACATATTTATATACAGAAATGTGTGTGTGTGTGTATATATATATTCATACATATGTATTCATATATTACACATACATGCAATGTGTATATTCATATATATATACACATACATACACACACAAAAAAAATGAAATAGAATAAGAACCGAATGCATGAGGAATGACAAAGGCCAGATAAGTATAGGAAATAGAAAACCCTATAAAAAGCAAAGAATGAAGTTATGAGACAAAAATAATTCTGAAAAGTTCTCCCAAAGCATTTGCTAACATTGGAACAAAAAAAAGTGGTCTCTGCAATTTCTAATATTTAAAAATAAATAGGAAGTTATTATCAGCATTTGCAGGATTCCTATCATTAACTCAAATACTCAGTGTAAGCCCAGCTACTCCTGGCAACAAGACAAGAAAGACGTTACTT
The DNA here is from genome assembly GCF_000696425.1 of Galeopterus variegatus. NCBI lineage: Eukaryota > Metazoa > Chordata > Mammalia > Dermoptera > Cynocephalidae > Galeopterus > Galeopterus variegatus. The sequence goes on from NW_007731176.1 coordinate 54,579, forward strand.
CTTGGACTTCTCATGAAGCTAGATATTGTATAAATGTCTGAACAATAATGTCATAAACTTTATTCTAATAAATGCAGCAATGAGTCATCTATGAATATTCTTGGAAATGCCTGTTCCATAGTGCAGAGGGCACCAGGTTATAGATAAATACAGCAAAACTATGGGAACTCGACATGAGTTCCTTTCTTTTCTGATTAATACCAGGCTGCGTTTTAGAGAATTTGGATATTAGAATGGCATATATCAGACATGCTTTTTGCCTATTCTCTGCAAAGTGGTTTCAGCTTCCATATGAGATAAAACATACGTGTCATTCTTTATCTAGAAGAATAGGACAATAGATATTATTCAGTCAATCTTTCATATGTATTATTAGCCAAGTCATTAATGAGTTTTAAGTGGCAATGAATTCGAAGCCATAACACCTGAAGAAATATCGAAAACACAATTATTCTATGTTTTCAGGTAAACAGAGCCACATTCTTTAATACTCAAATAATTATCAAAATGATAAAATAATAATTTTCATTCAAATTTTACTCTGTGCATAGCACGGTACTGAACACTTTTCTTGGATTTTTTTTCTATTTTGATCCTTCCAGCAACTT
>NW_007731176.1:55597-60825 GCF_000696425.1 Galeopterus variegatus
ACATGAGTTCCTTTCTTTTCTGATTAATACCAGGCTGCGTTTTAGAGAATTTGGATATTAGAATGGCATATATCAGACATGCTTTTTGCCTATTCTCTGTTTTTTCTTCTGAAGTTGAGCTTGGCCTCATACTCCTCAACACTGCTCTAAGCAGCCAATGCAAAGTGGTTTCAGCTTCCATATGAGATAAAACATACGTGTCATTCTTTATCTAGAAGAATAGGACAATAGATATGATTTAGTCAATCTTTCATATGTATTATTAGCCAAGTCATTAATGAGTTTTAAGTGGCAATGAATTTGAAGCCATAACACCTGAAGAAATATCGAAAACACAATTATTCTATGTTTTCAGGTAAACAGAGCCACATTCTTTAATACTCAAATAATTATCAAAATGATAAAATAATAATTTTCATTCAAATTTTACTCTGTGTATAGCACGGTACTGAACACTTTTCTTGGATTTTTTTTCTATTTTGATCCTTCCAGCAACTTTAAAAGGTAGTTAATGTCATCAAAGTTGAGGAGGTAAACTTGAGATCTTCTAATACAATATGTGGGAAAGTCTGACAAGATGTTTGCTTAAATGTAAGGCCAACCAACATATTTTTACTTGGAGGAAGACCATGAAAAGACCATTTGGGAGAGCCTTGAGTCTCTTCAAAAAGGTACATCTCCCAATCAAAACCAAACAAACAAAGTAGGTATTTGGGTTTTACACACAGTACACATTTAAGGGTGAATAATACCTCAAGGTTTAAGGTCTTAAGAAATAAAGACCATTATTTTAACATTGAAAATATGTTAAAGCAAAGGTCAGTAGACATTATCTTTGCTGAATTAAAGAAAAAAATCAGATTATATCTAAATTCTTAGTAAATTACCATGGGAAAATATACTTTTACTTTGAGCGTGTAATGATTTTATGTATTCTTCAACTGAAGTCATCATAAAATATATGTCTAGGTGATTTACTGTCTTAAATCTCCATATAGCATTATTTTTTAAAGTCAGTTAACTAATGGTAGATGGTTATCAAAAATTATTGTTTGAGAATATGTAATCTACACACCTGCTGTTTTGGAGGTACTTAAATAACATGACTATTGTTTACTAAGTTCTAGCTTCTGTTTCTAATAATTCTTCATATACTAAGTAGTGTATTTTTTCCCTCAAATAAAAATCAGAAAATGCTTAACATGTTTTAATGTGCCACATTGAGACATAAAAATAAAAAAAACTAACTCAAGCCATTCAGCCTTTTCTCTTGTTATGCCCCACTTTGTGTTTAAGATCTAACTAGACTAAATGAACTCTTTGCTGCTTGATAAGACACAAATTTGTATGTGCAAATCTTTCTGCCTTCAAAACCATCCCTAACTCCTTCAATTTGGTAATGAATTCAATACTTAGCATAGACACTACCTCTTTGAGGAAACTACTCATTATTTCCTAAAATTTGGTAAGTCCTTCTTTTAGGTGTTTTATAGAGACTTGTCTTGCTCCTATTACAGCATTTATCACCCTCGTATTAAATTGCCATTTTACTTGTTAGGAAATCACATTCCATTGCAGGTACCTTGATGAAAACAATTGTACCTTATTGATCATCGTAATTCCATTTTCTGGCACACAAAAATATCGAATAAATATTAGCTGAATGATCTCATGAGTTAATTAATTGATGTCCCTGATTTCCACTGTGTGTCAAGATGCAAGATATTTGAAATCTCCTATTGATGTCTATTTATTTCAAATGGTTTGGTGAATAAATTATTTCTGTACAGTGCATCAAAAGCAAAGGAAAGGTTGATATTTATTATTTCTTACACGTTTCTCCTCAAGGATATAAAAATATGTCAAAAAAGGTCAATGCAAGAATAGCCTTATCTAGGGTCCAATTTGCAATGTTATAATTTGCCAAAAATAAAATGGCATTTGAATATTCTGGATGGGATATATAAAAAGGTAAAAAGTCTGTATATGGGGATGAGTATAAAATATTACCTTACTAGTAATAGTAACGTTAAATGTTGGAAATTACTCTATCACAGCTAAATATCAAATGTAAACATTTCCGATTATTTGACAAAAGTAAATACATGATGAGGATCAGCATTCACAATTAAGTGTAGTAATCTCAAATAGCTGAGAAAAATGAAACCTTAACCTACTACTTAATGCAGAAAATTTTCACACTGTCTGGAGATTTGGTTTGTGAGAAATCAAAATTTCAGTTTAAATGAAATGCTTTATTCAGGTAAAGACCATTAGTAGGCAAAATCTATAGAAAAAAAATTCAGCGTGGGTCTTTACAAAGGACAGATCGGGCAGTTACAAACTGACTCACTAAACTAAACAGTCCTCATGTTTCTGAGAGTAGGATAAACAGACGTTAAAATCTCCTGATATGTTGTAATATGAAGCACCAGCTTGAAGAATACCCATTAAAAAAAAAAAAGATTGAGCATAAATCTATTCATGTCTTTAGAGATAACAATTCAATTGTCTAGAAATATGGAGATAGAGAAACAATACAAGTGAAATAACATTTCAAGAAACTCACCAGACTAATTCAGAGCCTAGACTATTCTACCATGAATCCCATTTATTTAACAAGATAATGAGATAAAAAAGAGGGGAAAGGGCAGTTGCAGATTAAGTAGGATTTGAAATAGAATAACCATGTGCAATGGTGAAATTGTTTTGGACCTTGTTTTTACAAAGTAATAGTAAAAAGACATTTTTTTTTTTGACAGTGCAGGCTTTTGAATATGAATTGGATATTAGACAACCCCCAAAATATGTAGCTAATTTCATTAATAACTATAATTATGTAAGAAAATACCCATAGCCTTCAGAGATAAAAATTAAAGTATCTAAGACCGAAATGACATGAGGTCTGAGATTTGATTTAAAATGTTTTAGCACTTATAAAGAGGGCTAAATAAATCAAGTGTAGTAAAACTATAATAAGGTTTTAATCTCAGTAATAGTTATATGGGAATTTGTTGTGCTAATCTCCTTTTGTGTAAGAGAATATTATTGAAAAAAATACAACTTGTATTTTTTAAAAAATATATGACATATTATAGATGTACAATATGAGTGCATCATCTTTCGTAAATGGTGGACACCCTTTATGCATATTTTGGCCACCATAGGTTTGTGTAAATTTGTTTATGTGAAATTTTATATAATTCCCAGTCACTCAGTCAGTGTCATTTACCTAACATGTACCAAGAACTGTGGAAAATAATGAATACATTAGAAACTCAGCCTCTGATTCCCAATTGATTTTTTTTTTTTTTTCCTTTTTGTCTTTTTTTGAGACCAGCAACGGGATCGCAACCCTCGGTGTTGTGCCCGCACCTTGCTCAGCCAGTGAGCGGCCGGTCTGTACGTGGGATCCAAACCCTCGGCGCAGTGCGTCACCGGGCCGGCCCCCCAATTGATTTTAAGGTTGATGAATGTTGGGGCTAGCCCGTGGCTCACTTGGGAGAGTGCGGTGCTGATAACACCAAGGCCACAGGTTCGGATTCCAATATAGGGATGGCCAGTTAGCTCACTGGCTGAGCGTGGTGCTGACAACACCAAGCCAAGGGTTAAGATCCCCTTACTGGTCATCTTTAAAAAAAAAAAAAAAAGTTTTTTTTTAAAAAAAGGTTGATGAATGTTAAACAATCAAAAAACTAATATAGAAACAAAGCCATAATGTGTTGACTAGTTTTCTGGACACTGTAATGGCAAAGTTTTATTTATCTTACAATATTTTGTTGCCATATGGTCTCGACACGTTATAAATATGTAATAGTATTGCAACATTCTTTATGCTAGAGGGCTTACATAAGAGAAAATGAATAGAGGTGTATCTAAGTAATGTTATCTTCACTTTTATTTCATGTCACAGCAATTGCTGAGAAAGAGAAAGCCTTAATTTATGCATATTATACATGATTTGTATCCTCCCTCTCTTAGGTAATGTAGTTAAGGCCATTATTATGGTCATTGGAACATCCAATTCACAAGGTTCAGAGAGAGAGCAAGATCTAGCCTGTTCTAATGGGTGATTTTTTTTTTTTTAAACCAAAGGACGCTAGTGCGAGTCAAATAAAAGACATGCTAATTGAATTGCACAGAAGTTTTCTCATGAAGAACTGATGTATTTCCTTGTCCAGAGAGGACACCTTTTATATTAAAAGTATATCTGTACTATTTCTATCAAATATACACTTGCGGTATATCTTTTTATCAATCTCTTGTGATGTAACTAAGTCCTAAATTTATTCAAAGTTTGTAGGGTTGGAAACATTACTCTATTCCTAATTAGCGGCTAGTGAGAAATCCTGGTAAGTTTAACAATTTTGGCAGGTATATTATTTAATTAAATTTCCATTATGAATTTTAAAAGGGTGGTGCCAATTTTCATGTTATTGACTGCCTGAAAATAGCACAGGTGATTAACTAACATTTCAGTCTCCTCCATTTTAAAAGAAATTTATTGCTACGTGTACACTTGAACTGCCTGCATGACAGGTTACATTAATAAACACTGCAAAAAATATTGTAAAAAGACTCTCAGAAAATAAAATAAATAAGAAATATTGAAATATGTAAATATACATGCAGAAAACTAATAAATGTACTCATACAAAAACATTACTTTTTAGTTTGTATCCAACTAAAAGCCTGGCTGTATTAGATATACATTAAAATGATTACTTTCCACTTTTCCACATCTGAACACAGCTATGTGAAGATCAATAATCATATTGGGATTAAATCGTGCAGCTTTTCTCTATAAAAACAGCTATGTTCTTCAAGTAATGAACCAAAGCAATACACAATCCTTATATCTCCATGAGAGTCGTTAAACTATCCAATAAATTATTAAGATTTGGTAAAGCAAAATAGGAACACCTGCCACTCTGTCAACAGAACAGATGGTCAATAGAAAATTTTCAAATAGTCATTTTCTAAATTGACAAGAAGAGTCAATTGGATACTTGGCCCACAAAACCATATGTCCCTTGTATAAAGAGATCTGTACAAGTTGGGGGAGGAGGTAAAAACCAATTTTCGTTTATTTGTTAGGAAAGTCAAAATAACTAACTAGTTTTTAAGTATTAATGTGTATTTTAAATATTTATCAGGTGCTTAACATTTCTTTTTTTTTTTTTGTCTTTTTTTTTTTTTCGTGTCCTACAATGGACCGCAACCCTCAG
>NW_007731176.1:61258-62957 GCF_000696425.1 Galeopterus variegatus
GCACTGTAGCAGTGCGCCACCAGGCCGGCCCTTAACATTTCAATTAATATGAATTCTGACAAATAATACATTATTTCTTAAACTGATTAGTGAGTCCATTTTGAATGTTTAAAAATTTATAAAATAAGACATACACTGTTTCTAATAATTTATTCTTGTTCTTTCCAAACAAGTAATTTTAGATATTTTCACAGAGTTTCAGTTACATAGAATTCAAAATAACATTTTCTATATATTGTATGCAAAATAAAAAAAATCAACCTAAAATGCAATTTAATTTTGCTTTGAAAAAATAAGAGGCCCTGGGGTGAGGTTAAGAGCCAGAGAAGTAAATATAAAATAGGTTTTCTTGCTTATAAGTAAAAAAGTATAGTACTAGTGTTACTTATTAGCTGTTACTAGTGATTACAAATCATAGAATCATCTTATTATTATATTCAGTGGTTAAGAACATATAAATGGCAAAACCTAAATTCAAATTTATTTCTTCAGCATATTTAGCACATAGTCATATTCCTAAACAAAGATATAAAATTATTTCCAGAAATTTTGCTGTGGATTTGTTGATTAAGATATTTTGCCCCAAAACTGCACTTAGCTAATACAACAGTAGATAAAATGGAATCTTTTAACTGAATCTGAAAAGGCTGGATTCTAAACAATTGAATATGTATACCTCAATTTGTGCATACAGTTCAAGAAACACTGTCTGAAAGACCCAAATATGAGAAAGCTTTACTAATCTTGAGTAATGCATACTGGCTCTCTTTGTGAACTTGATTAAGAGTTTTGAGCTTTCGCTTTCATATCAATAAAGTAGACATAAATGATATTAAATAGAAAAACTCATTTAACATCTCAAGAACAGTGCCTTGACTACACATTTATTTCTCCAGTGGTTCCATAACCTAAACCTCCTGATGAACATGGCCACTTACACACACACAGGCACTCACACAAACTCATACATACATGCATACATATACATGCTCACATACACTAATGTACATGCAGATGTACACACACAATCACAAAACACACGCATTTGGCTTTTCCCTGTAGGGACATTGTTCCATATACAGGGACTAAGTGTCATCATTTCTGAACTGCTCTCTTAGAGTTTAGATATCTTATTTCTGCTGAAACGCATGTACCTTCAGAGTTAAAATGCCCTTGTTTCTTTTTTTTTTCCATTCCAAATAATGTGTGTTTGCTTAAGCTTGTGTTCACCTCAGTCCTTTGCATAAATATGATTGATATATTTCAGGAGGAAATTATGTGATTTTCATAGAAGCCTTATTTATTTATCAATATAATTCATCATATTGATAGACTGACTAATACTGAGTCACTTTGCATAGCTGAAACACAATTCATGATCATGATATATTATTATTTAATATGTTTGAATTTATTTCTACTATGATTGTCGTGCTTTTTAATTATTCTTATTATTTTTATTGATTCCTTTCTATATTTTTATTTTTTTAATATTTTATTTCCACATATCTGAGTTTGATGCTTTACTTATTTTTCACTTTTCCTTCTACTGACGTGATTAAGGCTATGAAATTTTCTCTAAATATGACTAGCTATATCCCATAAGTTGTCCTAAGAAGTGTTTTTACTATTGTTTTGTTTTACTACTTATTTTTGAAAGAAATTATGCAATTTCTATTTGTGTATGAGCCATAGTTTT
>NW_007731176.1:63062-66756 GCF_000696425.1 Galeopterus variegatus
TCTCTAAATATGACTAGCTATATCCCATAAGTTGTCCTAAGAAGTGTTTTTACTATTGTTTTGTTTTACTACTTATTTTTGAAAGAAATTATGCAATTTCTATTTGTGTATGAGCCATAGTTTTGTGAAGCAAAAGGATCCACAATAGGAATTATGGGAATAAGAGGTATATTTTAGGATTTAGACCTTAAAAATTGGAAGCAAATGTCTGAAAAAGAAATCAGAAAATCATATAAAGTCACTAACCAGTACTTTCAAATCAGTAGTGCAGACAGAAAAGCTGGAGCTTAGGGGAAAATATGAGAAGCCAAGCATGACCAGCTGTCAAAGTGGAACTACAAAATAGGCACTTGTGGGGAATTTAATTGGAACTGACAATTCTGGAAGAGCTGTTTCTTTTGTGTAGCTCCTACTTCCATGAGTGCACAGCCCAGTGCCAGCTGGGAGGAGGACACGACTGATTATCAAAAGGGTCAGTAGTCAGAAAGCCAAGTTAGACTTGAAACAGAGGAGAATGAAGTCTCTCACCTTCTCAGATCATCATGACCTTCTGATAGTACTAGCTTCTCCTTCACTTCTTCCTTCCAAATTGTATGCAAGTTCCAGTCTTGGCCGACTCTTACCTGGAACCATAGTAGAAAAAGGAATTCTTGGAACTCTTAACTCCAAGCCTTGGCTGAGTTGACAAAATACAATGTTTTTCAGAGGGAAAAACAAATTTCCTTAAGTTATTATTAATTTCCAGCAGTAAATCATTATAAGAATTGTATCTGCATTTTTTTTCCTTTTTGTCTTTTTTCGTGACCGGTAACAGGATCGCAACCTTCAGTGTCGCACCCGTACTGGGACCTGCAATGGGATCGCAACCCTCTGTGTCACGCCCGCACCGCGCTCAACCAGTGAGCTGACCGGTCTCTATATGGGATCCGAGCCCTCAGTGGGAGCGCCGCCGCGCTCTCAAGCGCTGCACTCTACCGAGTGCGGCACCAGGCCGGCCCTGTATCTGCATTTTTTAATAATTTAGAAAATATTGAGGCTTTCAATTATTTTAACATACAGCAAATTTCCCAGTATTTGAGTATTCAAGGTGTACTTAAAAAGAAGGTATGTTGTCAATGCTTCATGATTAGAAGTTACATTATTAAACCTTTCTTATTTTTGGCTACTTAATCTTTCTTAATTAGGAAGGTAAATAATTACCTTCCAATATTAATATGTTTCTAATTCTTGTATCTTCTATTATTTCTGCATTATAAAATTTGCTGCTCTGTTTTATAGCTATTATTTCTTCAGTGTGACTTGCAGAGTTGGAAGGATGTCATTTTTAATAGCTGGAAATCAAAGATACCTGAAGCTAATAGCAATTTAATGTTAACTTCTTTATTGTGTTTAATATTTTTTTCCTTGAATTCTATCTTGTCTTTCAGGAAAGTACATGCAAACAAAATACCAGCAAAGGTAAAAACAACATATAACTAAAACAGTTATTGAGATAAGTAAAAATAAAAAGATGGCTCAATTCTTGTATACACCATTAAACTGAGTTTTGCATCTTAGCCCAATCTAAAACTATTTTTCTTTATGTGGATGAGTTAGAGTAATTTACTCTCCTGAAATGGCAGACAATCCACATTGAAGAAGATGAGGACGTGGATTTCAATCATTCTGATTATTAAATATGATGGATAAGCTTTAACATGTTCAAAATTTAGGTCTCAACTTTCTCATTCTAAAATTGTGATAATAATAATACTTCCTTCGCAGTACTATTGAGATAAAAATGAAATGATGTATATAAAAAATTAACAGAGCACATATAAAATATGAAAACATGTTATATTTGTTCTAATAATTCTTTGGAGACATAATTGACGACTAACAGTAAAAGCATGATCAGAATCCATATCTTTACATATTCAACAGTTAATAAAAGGGCTGGGGCTGGCCCGGTGGCGCACTGGATAAGTGCGCCGCTTGGGAAGTGCGGCGGCGCTCCCGCCCGAGGGTTCGGATCCCACATACAGACCGGTTCCCGCTCACTGGCTGAGCGAGGCGCAGGAGCAACACCGAGGGTTGCGATCCCGTTGCCGGTCCCCGGTCTGGTACGGGGGCAACACTGAGGGTTGTGATCCATTGCCGGACACGGAAAAAGACAAAAGACAATAAATAAATAAATAAATAAATAAATAAATAAATAAATAAATAAAAGGGCTGTATGTATTTAGTCTAGTTTAGTAAAGATCTTTACAAATAGTAACAATCAGATTGAAAGTCTGTGTCAAAACACCTATGGTCTAAAGGGCAATAATCCAGGCCTCAATATAAATATTATGATAATATTCTAATTTTCATGTTATAGAAAGGATATTGCATATATGCCAAATTTTGAATTATTTATAAACACATTTTTGGCTTTTACTCTTCTGTTCCTTCTCATATAGTTATATTTTATTTATTTCTATATTTAATATTTCATTCAATTCTATAATTCATAATATTGGCATAGGCATGCTATCAGTGTTTTTTACTTCTTAGTAAGAGAAAGTCATTACACTCTACTAAAACACATTAGTACACATAATGGTGGTATTTGAATACAATAATATCTTGATTGAGGTTAACTAAGTAAACAATATTTAATGGTGAGGAAAGATGTTAGGAAGGGAATAATCCTAACTTTTAAAAAATATGATTATTATATTATTTGTTATTGAAGAACCATTTCTGGAAAGCATGGAAGGTAGTTAATTTCTTATTCCTCTGCCCTTCTATGAAACCCTCTTATGATGGCAAAACAGTTCGTTCTGACATCAAGGGGGAAATCAGAGAAAAGATCAAAGGAGCAACATTTGATGCAGTTGAAAAAAATGGAAAAAAGATGTCTTTATCCTGTGAACTCCTAGTACCATCAAAAAATTATAATGGGCTTTATATTTTATATGAAGTCCAAAACATGCTAAATTTCTGCCCCATCTTCAAACACTGCCTATCAGGAGAAATCATGGTATCATCAAAAAGCAGCCCTGTGTCTGTTAGTTGAAGATCTGTTGCTGTTCATAATAACAGGTTTGGCTTTAGAATTACATACATAAACCAGGTATTACTTATAAAGAGAAATGAGTTTTTCTCCTTTTAAAATGATACATAGAATATTTCCAGTATGACCTTAGATTTTGCCACTTCTCTCCTTAAGAAAAAAACAAAAACAAACAAAAAAACTGGACAGACTGAAAATCAATGTTTTCTTGCACCTTTCAAAAGACAGAGTTTGGAGGAGAAATGACACCGGAACTCTGGAGAGACAGGAATATCCAGAAATGTACAGCAGCAGCTATCTGCACACCTGCAGGAGAAGCTGCTGGAGCAGGAGACTGGTAGGAACACTTAGATAGTGGAAGTTTTGAAGAACTGTTGGAGGCTGAGAGTAAAGTAGCATGAGACTGAGAAACATTTTAGGACTACAGTCTTAGGCAGGTGTTCACACATTCATGGGCTTTTTCTCCAGTAACCTTATCAGGTTCACATTGTACAGAGGAAGCTGACCAGGAAAAAAAAATTATAGTAGCTTTGCTACTATAAATTCAGTAAAAAGAAAAGAAAAAAGAAAGAAAGAAAGAAGGAAGGAAAGAAGGAAGGAAGGAAGGAAGGAAGGAAGGAAGGAAGGAAGGAAGGAAGGAAGGAAGGAAGGAAGGAA
>NW_007731176.1:67186-73480 GCF_000696425.1 Galeopterus variegatus
GAAAGAAAGAAAGAAAGAAAGAAAGAAAGAAAGAAAGAAAGAAAGAAAGAAAGAAAGAAAGAAAGAAAGAAAGAAAGAAAAGACAAATCAGAAGCTTTGTATGGAAATACAGTGAACTGAAATATTCAGAAAAACTATCCTTTATAAATGAAGGAGAAATAAGCTTTCTCAGACAACTAAAAACTGAGAGAACATATTTCCCTCAGATCTGCTCTGCAAGAAATGTGAAAAGAACTTCAGACAGAACAACAATGAAATAGATCAGAAACTTGGAGCTACATTAAAAAAAAAAAGAGTGTGCACTTCCAATCAAGATGGCAGAATAGGCCATCCCCAGCGTCACTCTCTCCAACAATCAATTGATTTACAACTATTAAAATGCAACAATCTTCTAAGCTGCAGCTGCTAGAGCTCAGGGGAAGAGGAGGAGAGACTTAACGGAGTTCATGAAGGCAGGAGAAGCCATGAGGAGAGAAAGAAAGGACCACTCCGACCTTTCTGAGCCCTGACCACTTCAAGGCTGGAGCTGGTGAATGCTCAGAGCAGGAGCTGGCAAAAGCCTCAGCTGTGCCCTTCATCTGACGTTTTTTGGATCCTGCAGGGGAGAGGAGGGCCTTGGTGGCCCCTAGGTCAGCAAGACCACTGACAAGTTTCCAGTGGACCCACATTGGAAAAAGGAGCCACAGACAACTGAGAAAAGGAGCCACTCAGAGGCCAGTGAGTCACTGCAAGGGACCAGCACATGGCCCATCTATAGGAAGTGTTTGGAGTGCAGGTGGTGGAGGACATGGGCCCACCGGGGGAACAGTGGGGCACAGCAAGGACAGCTGATCTGCCCTCCAATCAGCACAGGCCCACTCAGTGGAGACTGGTCAGGAAAATAGAACTGCACAGGGTACAGTTTGCTGAAAAGAATGAGGCCCAGAACAGAGTTTCCACACAACCTGGGTGTGGCAGACCTCATACGACCTGGAAGTGCTTAAAAAGTCAACAATTAAAAACTGAGTTGCCCAAAAAGTCTTCCCCAGAAAATCAGTAGCAAGGCAGTAATTTAGCTCAACCACAGGGCTCAAATGCTAGTTCTCAAAGGAAGTTCCCCCATTTTAGAAGTAAGCAAAGGACAACAAATTAATTCCAGTGCAGAGTTTAAGTGGTGGGAATAGCGAACAATCCAACACAGAACTGAAAGAAAAAAGAAATAAACCACGAATCAAAGTTCTGTTAGTAACCAGTAAAGGTCTAACACCACCAAAGAAGACCTATAAAACCTAGAAGGACCAGAAGCCCCTGGGGCTCCCAAACCAGGGTTGGGGGAGGGTCTCATGCAGCCCAGTGATGAACACTGTGTAACCTCTGGAATCACCCCAGGCCTGTAACCTGGGGTGGTGGGGGGGCCGAAGGCCTCAGCCACTCCCCACTGACATCTGCACCCAGCCCAGAGACAGCCAATGAGCCACCACCAGAAGCACCCTGGAGTTCTGTGTTTGGCGGGGCTGAGGACCTCAGCCACATCCTTCAAAGTCCACATCCAGCCAAGCCATGACCAAGCCACCACCAGAAGACTCCTGGGCTCCCCTGCCAGAACGAGGGGGGTGCCATGGGCTTTGACCATGCCCCCCCTTCCTATTCCTCCCTCCGTGTCCTTATCTTCCTTTTCCTCCCCCCCAACCACTTCTCAACATCTTAGAAGGTAAAGATAATAATAATAATAATAATAAATAAACTTTTTTAAAGAGTGTTAAAGAAGGAAAAAGTGAAGATAAAATAATATTTTATTTTTCTATTTCTTGATATGAAAGATAACTTTGCTTAAGTCCATGATAAGAGCAATATACTGTGTGATAATACCATAAAATAAGTGAAATAAATGATGGCAATGTCACAAGGCACAAGACAGAAGAATTGGGAATAGTGTCTTATTAGGTACCAATACTGAATATGACTTCATATAGCATTATTTGCAGGTGTACTTATATTATTTACAATAAATTTTAAACGATAGAATAACAATTACTTTTTAAAAATATAAATGATAACCTAAGAGATGAGAAAAAATGAAAACATATATAATGTTGAGTTAACAGCAGAGATGGAAATAGTAGGCGGAGAAAGATAGCAAACTAGAGGTGCCCAGTAGATCCTCCCACATAAAGGGACCAGATAAAGGAATGGATAGCTAAGTACGGGGGATGGCTTCAGTGGGAGAGCATGTGAGGGCAGTACAAGCCTGGTGAGAACCCAGTGGAGCACAAAAAACAAGCAGGGTGGAGTACAGGAGAAAGAGGCATGTGTCTTGAGCCTCTGCTACATCTCTGACACAAGGATCAACCAAAAGGAATTCTCTCTTGCAGCACAAAGAACCTGCTCAGATGTGAGCCCTTTCTAGTGAGAACTCCCCTCCTGATCCTGACCCAACCTGTCCCCACTGCTGCCTAGTTGTCTGTGTCATTTTCTAGTCCCATCCATGGCCCTTCTCCCCTCACAGGAGTTCATCCTTCTCAGGGCACCCCATGTGGCCCCACCAAGAAGCCTGTGTAGCACTGGCTGCCCATATGTCTCCAGTCTTCCAGCCACCTAAGTGGCCCCACCTGACCCCAACTGCTGGATGCACATGAATTCCCACCTGCCCACACAGCCCCATGTGCATGGCCACCGTGTGGTTCCACCCCCCCGTGTAGGCCCAGCCATCCAGCAGCATGTGTGGCTCCAGCCAATCTGGCCACCCATGCAGCCTCAAACATCCATCAGCCCACATGGCCTCAGCTGCCATAGGCACCTGTGTGGCCACAACTGCACACATGGGCCCCGCTGTCCAGCAACTCACAGGGCCCAGCCTATAAAGACACACACAGAATAATAGTGAAAGGATGGAAAAAGATGTACCACAAAAACAGAAACCCAAAACAAGCAGGAATAGATATTCTTTTATCAGATAAAATAGACTTTAAACCAAAGACCAAAAAGAGACAAAGAAAGACATTATATGATGATGAAGGGATCTATGGATCAAGAAGACATGACAATCATAAATATATATACACCCAACATCAGAGCACCCAGATATATAAAGAAAACTCTAGTAGACCTAAAGAAAGAGATTGACCCCCATACGATAATAGTTGAAGACCTGAACACCCCTCTCTCAGCACTAGATGGATAACCTAGGCAACAAATCAACAGAGAAACACAGGACTGAAACTTCATTACAGACCAATTGGACTTAGATAATGCTTACATGAAAATAATAAAAAGATTTCAAATAAACAACCGAATGCTACACCTCAAATAACTAGAAAAACAATAACAATCCAATCCTCAAGTTAGTAGACAGAAAGAAATGAGTAAGTTCAGAGCAGAAATAAATGAAATACAGACTCAAAAAATTTCTCCAAAATATCAATAAAACAAAAAGTTGTTTTTTTGAGAAGATAAACAACATAGACAAACCATTAGCTAGGCTAACTAAAATGAGAGAAACACCCAAATAACAGAAATCAGAATTGAAAAAGTAGACATTACAGCTGATACCAAAGAAATAAAGTGTCTTGAGAGACTGTTATAAACAACTATATGTCAACAAATTTGAATGCCTGCAGGAAATGGATAAATTACTGGACACCAGCAAACTACCAATACTGAGCCAAGATGAAATAGAAAACCTGAACAGACCAATAACAAGCCACTAGTTTGAAGCAATAATCAGCAGTCTCCCAATAAAGACCAGATGGCTTTACTGCTGAATTCTAGTAAACTTTTAAGAAGGAATTAATACCAATTCTCTTCCAACTATTCCAAAAAATTGAAACAGAGACCATTCTCTTGAACACATTCTTGGATGCCACCATCATCCTGGTACCAAAACCAGACAAAGACACAACAAAAAAGAAATCTTCAAGCCCATATCTCTGATGAACACATATGCCAAATTCTTCAACAAAATATTAACAAACAGAACACAGCAACACATCATAAAAATTATATACCATGATGAAGTGGGTATCATCCCAAAGATGCAAGGGATGTTCAACATATGCAAGTCAATAAGTGTGATATACCGCATCAAAAAAGGCAAGGACAAAAGTCCTTGACTGTATAGACAAGGACAAAAGCCCTATTCAAATAGGCACAGAAAATGCATTTGACAAACTTCAACACCCTTTCATGATAAAGATTCTGAGCAAGTTATGTATAGAAGGAAAATACTGCAACACAATAAAAGCCATATACAATAAACCCATCACCAATATCAACCTGAATGGGGAATAACTGAAAGCTTTTCCCTTAAAAACAGGTAGAAGACAAGGATGCCCACTCTCACCACTCCTATTTAACATAGTATTGAAAGTATTAGCCAGAGCAATCAAGCAAGAGTAATTAATAAAGGCATCCAGATTGGAACAGATGAAATCAAACTGTCCCTAGTTGCAGATGGCATGATCCTATATACAGAAAAACCTGAAGACTCTATAAAAAAAATTCTTAGAGCCAATAAATGATTTCAGTAAGTTGCAGGATGCAAAATCAACACGCAAAAATTAGTAGGGTTTTTGTATTCCAACAATGAACTACCAGAAAAAGAGATCAAGAAAGCAAACCCATTTACAATAGTAGCCAAAACCATAAAATACCCAAGAATATATTTAACAAAGGTGGTGAAAGATCTCTAAAACAAGAAGTACAAATCAGTGCTGAAAGAAATTAAAGAGGTGTATTCCAACAATGAACTACCAGAAAAAGAGATCAAGAAAGCAAACCCATTTACAATAGTAACCAAAACCATAAAATACCCAAGAATATATTTAACAAAGGTGGTGAAAGATCTCTAAAACAAGAAGTACAAATCAGTGCTGAAAGAAATTAAAGAACAGAAAATGAAAGAAAATCATTCGCTGTTCATAAATTAGAAGAATTAACATTGTAAAACANTGTATTCCAACAATGAACTACCAGAAAAAGAGATCAAGAAAGCAAACCCATTTACAATAGTAGCCAAAACCATAAAATACCCAAGAATATATTTAACAAAGGTGGTGAAAGATCTCTAAAACAAGAAGTACAAATCAGTGCTGAAAGAAATTAAAGAGGACAGAAAATGAAAGAAAATCATTCGCTGTTCATAAATTAGAAGAATTAACATTGTAAAACAACCCAAAGCAATCTACAGATTCAGTGCAATCCCCATCAAAATACCAATGACATTCTTCACAAAAATAGAAAAAATCAATCCTAACATTCATGTGGAACAAAAAATGACCCTGAATAGCCAAAGCAATCCTGAGCAAAATATAAAATAAAGCTGGAAGCATTACACTACCTGACTTCAAGTTATACTACAAAGCTATAGTAACCATAACAGTATGGTACTGGCATAAAAACAGACACTTGGGCCAATGGAACAGAATGGACAACAGAATTCAACTGACATATTCATGGCCAACTTATCTTTGACAAAGGCAACAAAAATATACATTGAGGAAAAGACTGCCTCTTCAATAAATGGCGATGGAAAAACTAGACATCCATATGGAGAAGAATGAAACTAGACCCGTACCTCTTGCCATATTCCAAAATCATCTCAAAATGGATTAAAGAATTAAATATACATCCTGAAACTATAAAAACTCTAAGAGAATACATAGGGAAAACACTTCAGAAATTAGGACTGGGAAAACATATTATGAATTAGACCCCAAAAGCACAGGCAACAAAAGAAAAAATAAACAAATGGGATTATATCAAACTAAAAATCTTCCACATGTAAGATTTGGGATAAAATCCCAACTTACATAGAACAGGAAAACTCGCCTAGAAGAGACCACAAGACCAGGAGCAATGCAATCAGCAAGAGGTTTATTATTTCCAACGCATTGGGATCTCACCGCCAAGTTGGGGTGAGACCCTGTTAGGCTCTTTAGCTGTCTTTTTATACATTTTTCTGGGCAACTTTTCTGGCAGCCAGGAGACAAAGCAGTAAGCAGTGCTTATTGGCTAACTTAAGTGACCTTAAAACTTATTGGTTGGCACCCATCTGGTTCTAGGTGATTTCCCCTCTGACTTCTTTACTTGCAAACATCCCACCATCTGCTGGTTTGGCTTAGCTATTAGGAGACATAAAATTTAGGTGATTTCCCCTCTGACTTCTTTACTTGCAAACATCTCACCATCTGCTGGTTTGGCTTAACTATTAGGAGACATAAAATCAGCTGAATACTTCTGCACCTCATAGCTCTGTGTACAAGCCTGCACCTGTGTTAGCAAGAAAACCACAGACTGTCAGCTCTGAGCTTCTCCTGT
>NW_007731176.1:73897-75619 GCF_000696425.1 Galeopterus variegatus
TAGCTGTGCTCACGGCTGCAGAACATCCTGTGTGTCTAGCTGGCCCGGGGGGTGGGGGGCAAGGTGGGTCTTGCTGTAACAGCTTTTAAGATGGCTTCACTGTTGCTAAGTTAGAGCAAGCCCGTTTACAGAAGCAGATTGCGCAGGTTAGAAGTTTTCACACACAGCAAAGAAACAGTTAACACAGTAAAAAGACAACCTGAAGAATAGGAGGAAATATAAGCAAACTATGAATCTGAGAAGGGATTAATATACAGAATATACAAAGAACTCACACAAATTAACAGGAAAAAAAACAAGTAACCTGAATAAGAAGGGGGTAAAAGAGCTGAATAAGCATTTCTCAAAGTAAAATATATGAATAGCCACCAGACACATGGAAAAATGCTCAACATCACTAAGCATCAGGGAAATGCAAAGCAAAACCACATTGAATTATCATCTCCCCCATTTAGATGGGCCATTATCAAAAAGATAGAGAATATAAAATGCTGACAAGGATATGGAGAAAGGGTAATCCTCCTACACTGTTGGTGGGACTATAAAGTAGTTCAGCAGTTGTGGAAAACAGTATGGATATTCCCCAAACAACTACAGATAGAATGGCTACATGATCCCGCAATCCCAATATTGGGCATATACCTAAAGAATTGGACTTCATCATGTCAAAGGGATACCTGCACTGCCATGATCTTCCCAGTTCTATTTACAATAGCCAAGAGGTAGAACCAAGCTAAATGTGCATTGACATAACTGGATAAAATATGTAATACATACTCAATGGAATACTTCTCTGCCATAAAAAAGAATGAAATTCTCCCATTCTCAGCCACAGGGATGAATTTAGAGAAAATCATGTTAAGTCAAATTAAGCCAGGCACAGAAAAAGAAATACTACATGTCCTCACACATATGTGGGAGCTAAAAAAAATAAACAAATAAATAAAAATGAAGGAAAGAAAGATACAACAATTTCAATAATACATTGAACTTTTCAAAGGAGAGAACAAAACTGAGTTTACCAGAGGTGGGAAAGGTGGGAGTGGGAGTGAGTTTAGCAAGAAATTGGTAAACAGCCACGGAAAATGATTACATTGTATAATGTTGAATATACTAATTATCCTGATTTGAGTATCACATTGCACACAGGTATTGATATTCAATGTTGTACTCCAACAGATATGTACAATCAGTTATGTTTCAACTACAAAAAAAAAGAAGAGATGGCAAAATCAGGTAAAAAGAAAAAAAAGAAAGTTTGAGAAACTGTCTACAGCAGCCTAAGAAGACATGAGCACTAAATGCAATGTGGTATCCTGGCAGAAATTCTGTAATAGATAAATGACATAAGATGAAATATAGAGGAAACTGAATAATATATGTAGTGTAGTTAATACCAATGTATCATTATTGGTTTATTAATTGTGACAAATGTACCACACTAATGTAAGATGCTAATAACTGTTTCAACTGAAATGTGGGTATAAGGAAACTGTACTATTTTCTCAACTTTTCTGTAAATCTACAACTATGCTGAAATTAAAATTTTATTAAACACTTTCAAATGAGAAAAAATCTGAAAATAATCTTCATGAATACTTGAAATTTTCTGAATCTTTTTCTTTATTTAATAATTTATTCCAGTGGCATTTATGAATAAATACTGTGATCCAGAAAGAATTCAAAATTTCTGGGGAGGAAGCATTAAAAAATCACAATTTT
>NW_007731176.1:76225-78273 GCF_000696425.1 Galeopterus variegatus
TACTGTGATCCAGAAAGAATTCAAAATTTCTGGGGAGGAAGCATTAAAAAATCACAATTTTCGGGGTGGGGGGAGTAAAATCTAGTGGTAGGGAGGCACAGGGAAACGGAAATGCAACGAGAGTATCTATCCATCTTTGAGGGATTGGGAAGAATTCCCAGTGGAAGGAACATCTGTGCTGATATTTATAGCATGTTCAGGAGTTAACCAAGGTAAATGGATGAAGTAATTGTGATCTGAGGAAAAAGTGGGAGGTTACAGACAAACGGCATGATCCAGTTGTCTGGATCCTACCCCAATCACCCCTTTTCATTGCGGTTTCTTTTATCTTGGCCTAAAATTTACTCACTGTCTCAGAGTCCTAGGAAGAAATGTCTTTCCTCCTTTTTCTGATCTTCCCCTTCCTCTTCTCTCCTCCCCTCCTGCTCTTTCTTTCCCCCCTCCTCTTTTTCTCCTCCTTCTCTGCTTCTTCCTCTTTCTGTTCCTTAATGTTCTGCACTCTTAGTACCCACACTGAGGAAAATTCAGAGGAATGTGACTAATTGTTACTTTATCAACATTATCAACTGGATTAGAGTTAAGCAGTTTGACTTCCACTGGTCACCCACTAAACCAGCCTCAGTCCTTCCTCCTCTTTAGTCTAAGGACCTATATAAAGCACTAGAAACTATGAGAACACAAATACAAATGAATAGATGAGTAAAGTGACATTTAAAATATGATCCAAAAAGCAGGCAAATATGGTTATAAAAAGATTTTACTTTTGGCCAGCCCGGTGGCGCACTGGATAAGAGCGCCGCTTGGGAAGCGCGGCGGCGCTCCCGCCCGAGGNAAAAAAAAAAAAAGATTTTACTTTCAGTTGAGCTATCAATTCTACCCCTGACACTCCATTAAGCGTTGCATAGTGAAATTTCACTACTGCATTTTTATAATTGCATTTATCTTTCTTGTGCCTAAACTATGTCCTTGATGTAATTTAGATATTTTTGGAAGATGTTTTTACTCATTCTGTTCTCCAGATCCCTTTTAACACACTGGCAGTCATGCTATCTTCAAAAAATAATTCTATAATAAGAGCATAATACAATTTATTAGTTCCTTGTATTAAATGAGCTATACCCTGATGATCATTGAGATTCAAAACAACTTATGAAACTTCTTAATTTACAGCACGGCCTAGTTAACACTTGGTGAGAATCTGGCCCTTCAAGCTAGCATTTGTTGTGCTGTATGTCCAGCGAAGGATGGATCTCCATGTGTGCTGTGTACACTGCTGCATGATTTGTCCACTCTCCGCGGAGACCTGAGGGGCAAAAATACCTTTATTAGTTCTGAGAACTGTTTGGGTCTCTGAGACAAGATACTTTTCATGTTTATTATACTGTTTCACCTTCTGGATAATTTAATATTCAAGCTGTGTATGCCTAAATAGCTCAGCACAGCTGGTGTGGTGTCTTGTTATTTCTCACATTTCCTCTTATCTATGCAATTTTAATAATTGGAAGCCTAAACACAGTATANTTTTTTTTCTAAAGTTGCATATGAAAATTAGTACATAATTATTTATTTGTTGTCTACAGCAGTAGCATATTGTTTAGATCATTGTCATTTGGGTTCATTTTAATTTAAATTTTAGATAAGCAAATTAGTACATTTTGAAGTGGCAGATGTCTTCATCATATTCTTATCCTTACGCTGAAAAATAACTCCATCTGGGTCAGTCCACTTGGGTATTAATTCAAATAGTTGAAATATAGTAAGGTAGGATGACATTCCATGGGCATGCATCCAAATGGAGTCTTAGACAAAAGTGATCTTGTGATTTAATTTTCTCCTTTGATTCTGGACCATACAAGCAAAGCAACATCCCTCACAGGAAAATATTCTCATTTACCTAACTACCCTTTTAGGGATCTTCTTTCTAACTTCTAAGTTCTTTATAGACACACCATCGGTTTGTAAAGTTTTAAAACTCTTATAGCTACTATTTTTTAAGAAAATGATTTCAAAACTGCAAAACTGACTTTTGTGAGCAAAGTTTCTATGAA
>NW_007731176.1:79868-80865 GCF_000696425.1 Galeopterus variegatus
TTCAAGAAGAAAACAAAATTCATTCTCTGGGAAAACTCATTCAAATATCTTTTTCAAACAACAATGATAACAAACAATAACAAGAGCAATAACAAAGCAAAACAAAATTGAGGTAGCAGCTAATTATTATTTAGCAATTTTGTCTAAGTTATCTAATCTCTTAATGACAGTGTCTACAGATTTACCACAAAATAGAATGTTACCCAAACTTTATTCATAGTGAATTGATGTACTGCAGTTATTTGCTTTTCCCGCTGATCACACTAACCCAACATCTCAGATCTACCAAACCACTCAGACACATTCAGTTCCACTAGCACTTAGGGAAAGATTGTAGATTGAAGTAGTCAATAAGCCAAACACAACATCCACTTTGTGTTTGAAAATAATCATAGAATACGTAGATGCAGAATATTGTTTTTTATTTATATATGATTTTAAAGGATAAGTTATTTGAGTTTCCTAAATTCATGGATATAATTATCCTTCACTGCTAACTTTGTTTCTTTTATTTTCAGAACTTTTATCATTTCACCTGCACTTACCATCTCTAAAGTCCCTCAGTTGAATGATGGGCTATACCTATAAACCCAAACCCAATTCCTTTTTTTAAAAAGAAAAAATAATTGAAATATAATTGATTGTACATATCTGTTTGGTACAGTGTTTAATATCAATACCTCTGTGCAATATGTAATGATCAAATCAAGATCATTAGTATATTCAACATAACACAATGTAATCATTTTTTGTGGTCCTTTATCAATTTCTCACTTCCACCCCTCTCCCTTTCCCACCTCTGGCGACCTCAAGTTTATTCTCTCCTTTTGAAAGTTCAATATATTATTGTGATGGTTGTATCTTTCTTTATTTTTTTATTTATTTTTTAGCTCCCACTTACAAGTGAGGACATGTGATATTTCTCTTTTCATGCCTGACTTATTCGGCTTAATAAAAGTTTCTCTAAGTTCATCCATGTTGCTGTGAATGGCAGAAG
>NW_007731176.1:82957-139209 GCF_000696425.1 Galeopterus variegatus
TATTTCCTGTTGTAGAGATCTCCCACCTCCTCCATTAAATTTATTCCTAAGTATTTTAATTTGTTGTTAACTATTGTAAATGGGCTTGCTTTCTTGATTTATTTTTCTGCTAGTTTGTTATATAAGTATAAAAATGCTACTGATTTTTGTGTGTTGATTTTGTATCCTGTAACTTTACTAAAGTCATTTATCAGGTATAAACATTTTTTTTGTACAGTCTTTAGGTTTTTGTATATGTAGGATCATGTTATCTGGACATGAAACAAGGACAGTTTGACTTCGTCTTTTCCTGCTGGATGCCTTTTATTTCTTTCTCTTGCCTGATTGCTCTGGCTAGTACTTCCAGTTCTATGTTAAATAAGAGTGGTGAGAGTGGGCATCCTTATCTTCTACCTGTTCTTAAGGGAAGAGCTTTCTGCATTTCCCCATACATGATAATATTTCTTCTGTACCTAATTTGCTCAGTCTTTATCACGAAGCAGTGTTGAACTTTGTGGAAGTCTTTTTCTGAGTCTATTGAGATAATCATATCAATTTTTACCTTGGTTTTTGATGTGGTGAAACACATTTATTGACTTGCATATATTGAACCATCCTTGCTTTCCTGGGATGAATCCCAGTTGATCATGGTATATAATATATTTGANTATATAAGTATAAAAATGCTACTGATTTTTGTGTGTTGATTTTGTATCCTGTAACTTTACTAAAGTCATTTATCAGGTATAAACATTTTTTTTGTACAGTCTTTAGGTTTTTGTATATGTAGGATCATGTTATCTGGACATGAAACAAGGACAGTTTGACTTCGTCTTTTCCTGCTGGATGCCTTTTATTTCTTTTCTCTTGCCTGATTGCTCTGGCTAGTACTTCCAGTTCTATGTTAAATAAGAGTGGTGAGAGTGGGCCTCCTTATCTTCTACCTGTTCTTAAGGGAAGAGCTTTCTGCATTTCCCCATACACGATAATATTTTTTCTGTACCTAATTTGCTCAGTCTTTATCACGAAGCAGTGTTGAACTTTGTGGAAGTCTTTTTCTGAGTCTATTGAGATAATCATATCATTTTTTTACCTTGGTTTTTGATGTGGTGAAACACATTTATTGACTTGCATACGTTGAACCATCCTTGCTTTCCTGGGATGAATCCCAGTTGATCATGGTATATAATATATTTGATGTGTTGCTGTACTCTGTTAATATTTTGTTGAGGATTTTTGCATATATGTCCATTGAAGGTATTGGCCTATAGTTTTCTTTTTCTGTTGTACTTTCTTCTGGTTTTGGTATCAGTGTAGAATTGGCTTCATAGAATGTGTTTGGTAGAATGGTCTCTGTTTTAATTTTTTGGAATAGTTTGAAGATAATTGGTTGGTATTAATTCCTCTTTAAAGTTTGGTAGAATGTAGCAATAAAGCCATCTGGTGCTGGGCTTTTCTTTGTTGGGAGACTGCTGATTACTGCTTCAATTTCATTGCTTGTTATTGGTCTGCTCAGGTTTTCAATTTCTTCTTCCTTAAGTCTTGGTAGTTTGTATTTGTCCAGAAATGTATCCATTTCTCTAAGCTTTCAAAGTTGTTGGCCTGTAATTGTTTAGAATAGTCTCTAATGATTCTTTGTATTTCTGTGGCATTGCTTTGATTTCTGTGGTATCTCCTTTTACATTTTTTGATTTTTGTCATTTGGGTGTTTACTCTTTTTTTAGTTAGCCTAGCTAATGGCTTTTCTATTTTGTTTACCTTCTCAGAAACCAACTTTTTGTTTCATCAATCTTTTGTATCAGTTTTTGGGTCTGTATTTCATTTAGTTCTGCTCTGATCTTATTATTTCTTTCTATCTAATAATACTGGGATTGGATTATTCTTTTTTACTTAGTTCTTTGAGGTGTAGCATTAGATTGCTTATTTGATATGTTTCTAATCTTTTGATGTAAGTATGCATCACAATACACTTACCTCCTAGTGCTGCTTTTTCAATATTCCCGAAGTGTTTGTATGATGTGTCTTCATTTCCTTTAGCTTCAAGAAATTTTTTTGATTTCCTGCTTAATTTCTTCTTGGACCTACAGGTCATTCAGCAGCTCGTTGATTAATTTCCATGCCTTTGTATAGATTCCAGAGTTTCCCTTATTATTGATTTGTAGTTTTAATGCAATACACTTACCTCCTAGTGCTGCTTTTTCAATATTCCAGAAGTGTTTGTATGGTGTGTCTTCATTTCCTTTAGCTTCAAGAAATTTTTTTGATTTCCTGCTTAATTTCTTCTTGGACCTACAGGTCATTCAGCAGCTCGTTGCTTAATTTCCATGCCTTTGTATAGATTCCAGAGTTTCCCTTATTATTGATTTGTAGTTTTAATCTGCTGTGGTCTTAAAAGATACTTTAAATTATATCATTTTCTTAGAATTTGTTGAGATTTGGTTTGTGGCCTATCATGTGGTCTATCCTGGAGAATGTTTCATGTGCTGATGAGAAGAATGTATATTCTGCAGTTGTTGTATAAAATATTCTGTAGATATCTGCCAGGTCTAATTGATCTATAGTGTAGTTTAAATCCTATGTTTCTCTGTTGATTTGTTGCCTGGATGATCTGTCCAATGCTGACAGAGGGGTGTTCAGTTCTTCAACTTTTATCATATTGGAGTCTATTTCTTTCTTTACTTCTAATATTATTTGTTTTATGTATGTGGGTGCTCCAGTGCTGGGTGCATATATATTTAAGATTGACATGTCTTCTTGCTGGATAGATCTGTTTGTCATTATATAATGTTCTTTATCTCTTTTATTCTTTGGTTTTAGTTCAAAGTCTATTTTATCCTATATAAGAATATCTCATCCTGCTCACTTTTGGTTTCCATTTTTCCATCCCTTCACTATTAGTCTGTGTGTGCCTTATAGGCAATGTACGTTGCCAAGATTCTGTCAATCATACCATTTGGTGGGTTTTGCAACAAATCTTGATACTCGTAGAATTAACGTCAAATAAACTCACATTCAATGTGAAAACAATGGGCTTGCCATGAGATTTTAGACATTATTCAATTTCCAGTCAGAACACCTGACATAATTAACTGTTATGTAAAATTGGTGGAGCTGCCACTACATAAAACAATAAAACTTCTGTCCATTTATTGAGCATTGATTTTTAATAGATTGAAAATTCTGCATTGCATAATTACCTATCTTTTTCCCCACAAATTTTATTAACCAGCACATGGGACTTGAATCAGCTGATTTTTTAACACACCAGACTATTTAAAGGCCTGTCATTGTGCCCCAAGTCCTGAGGCACTGTACTGAGTTTGAATTTTGAAATCCTAACTTGGATTTTTAAACTTTCTCACATTGTACAGAGCTTTACCATAAAACTAATTCAAAATGAACTAGATTCAATGCATATGATTTCTCCAATCTATGTTTATTCAGAATTCATTTTATCAATTTTAGAAGATCTAGATGCTGAGAGATTGCACAGGAAGAGAGGAAACACGATATCCATCATTATGCTTTAACTTTGCTGGCTTTGGAGGTGTTGCCGAATGGAGGAGCCTCCAGATATAGCAGGGCACTTCTGAGTATTTCTAATTTATGAACAGTGGACAATAGGAAACTCTGCATCAGATGTAGTCTGGGAAAGTGTTTGCCTTAATTGTCTACCCTCTACAGTCAAACTTGTGCTTCTACTCCGGTTTTCCTCCCTAAAGTTAACACTGTTAACTCACTCCAAAGTTAACAATTGCCACGTTGTTATCAACCCAAGGGACATTTTCCAATCCTCAATTTACTTGTGGCAATTGCTGCAGTTGATACATTGCAAGTACTATCATTGTTCCAACCTCTTCATACTTTTTGACATACATGAATCACTCTTATCTGTATGTTCTCTTATTTCCCAGACTATACTAAATATCCATCATCAAATTTGATGTCTTGGCTTACTTCCTTATTTTTCACGTTCCTGAGATTCTTACCCTATTTTCACTATTTTTTTCTTATCCTCCATATCATCCATATTTGGAATAAATCAAGCCAGAACTTAATTTTGGAAGAATTATGAAGTAGGTATCTCCCACTGAGAAAAATGTTCAAGAATAGCAACCTTTTAATAAATTAAGATGAAATTTGGACTTGAGGATTGTTCTGTTCACACTAGAATGAAAGATGCTAGATCTAGCAGTGGGAAGCAAGACACTGATAACATAAAGAAAGGAAGCTGCTATATTTTTTGCTTCCTCACCTACAAATCCATGAGGCAGCCATCCAGTCTTGGCTATACTTTAGCTTAAAAACATATAAATTGCATGTGGATATTTTATTCATGTTCTACAAATATCTAAAATGCAACATTTAGAATAAAAACGTGTCTAATTCTTCATAAAGTCCTTCTCTGGTCTGTGCTACTTGCTTCAATTGCCGACACAATCTACCTAGTTATTCTAGTGAGAAATATAAATTTTATCCTTGGCTATCCCACTTTCTTACTGCATATAACCTACTTCTTAGCTTGTGCTGCTTTAACCATATACATTTCTTCCCAACCCATCTTTTTTAATCTTCTCCTTGAAATGGCCACTTTATTTTTTAATATTTTCCAAATTTTTCAGAGTTGTACATACATTTTAAAATCCTTTTACTCTGTTTTTCAAACATTTCAGTTTTCCTTCTGTTAGTAATTTCTAATTAATTCTATTATGATTAGAGAAGATACATTGTATGATTTCAATCTTTTTCTAATTTATTGGGAATTATTTTATAACCTAACACATAGTCTATCCTGGAGAATTATACATGTTCAATTGAGAAAAATGTGTGTTCTGCTGTTGTCGGGTGGAGTGTTCTGCATATGCCTGCTAAGTCTAGTTGGTTAAAAGTGTCATTCAAGACCTCTATTTCCATTTTGGTCTTCTTCCTAGATGTTCTATTTATTACTGTAAGTGGGGTATTTACTATTCCAGCATCTTCAGCCTCCTCGTTTATAGTTACAAAAGTGTTTTTGCAGCTGACAACATCTCCATTTTGTACCACACTAAAGAAGAAACCAGTGATAATCACTTATGGTACCTTTACACTATTCTTTGGGTTCATTTTTTCCTATTATCCAAAACTGTATCACTTGGCCATTCCTAAACCAATTGTTGAGATAAGGAAAATGTACTACTCCCATTAGTTAAGTGAGTGAAGACTTACCCTGGACTTAAGAGTTGGGTAATTCCTACCCTAATCATAAGCAAGAATGCAAAGAAATATAATGCTCAAAGAAAAATAAGAGTAAATGTTTTGTTTGGGCTCCCCCAGAAGTGGACTGTAACACAATTATTTAAGTTTAATTGTTCATCTTACCTGTGAGGATAAAGAAGTAAGCCTACAAATAGTGAAGATTCAAGCAGTTTTCCATGCGGGCAACTGGTGATTAATCTCACTAGAAAATTTTGGAAGAAAGACCTATCTATTACTAGCTGATGGATGCTGCAAAAGGTTGGGGACTTTCTGACACTTCCCACTTGGGGTCAGGCAGTAAGAGAAAGGCCTCAGTCAAAACCACAAGTCCTTGCAGTTGAAAACCATTAGGCCAATGCTAAGGAACCAAGGAGCATTCACTGTGCCTGTTCAGCCTATAGTATTCATATGGTAATATAGGTATGAAAACCAAAGATAAGGCTAAGCAGATGCTGAGAGTTCAAAAACAAATATCTACCATTCTGGCTCTAAAGAAAATAAGTTTCCCCAATTTGTAAATATAAATGGCATTTATTTATTTAGCTACTTTAATTCTTTTTTTTTTCTTATTAAAAAGTTGTCAGTTTTAACTAATTGATTTCTAAATTTTAAGTGAAAATAGCAATATTCTGCTATACTGCAATCTTCCTTCTCT
The DNA here is from genome assembly GCF_000696425.1 of Galeopterus variegatus. Lineage (NCBI taxonomy): Eukaryota > Metazoa > Chordata > Mammalia > Dermoptera > Cynocephalidae > Galeopterus > Galeopterus variegatus. The sequence continues at coordinate 88,827 of NW_007731176.1, forward strand.
CTTTCATTTTATTGTTGATTTTGAACTGAAAGAACTATTTCCGAGGTGTATCAATTTCGTATATGCCCATTTAAATTCATCCTTTTTGTAAACAGCTGAACAGTATTTGTACTTTGGGTTTAGCATAGCCTCAGAATGTCAAACCTTATATCTTAAAAGAACTCCAGAATCTACAATGACTTGGACACAATGTCTCCGACAAAATGTCTCCATAATCATAGTTATTTAGAAAAACTAATAAAAATACAACAGTTTTTATTCCAAAATTATTCAAAAGTGCTATCCTCAAGATGGCTTATTTTCTAACATTTTAATAAATTCTCCCTCTACTTGCCATGCCACCTCCTAAACATGAGAATGTAATTCTTCTGACTACACTCAGCTGAAATAAATAATCTGCATATGGAGTTCTTAAATAAGATATTTCTTTTGAAAATATTTTTGTCTCTAGAAAAATATATAAAAAGTATTTGTTTATTTAAAATCTAAAATAAATGCTTAACATTTATATATTATTTTTGATATAGAAATGTTTACAGAGCAATTTTCCTCCTAGTTATCACTAAGTTGTCTATTGATAGATATAGCATCTTATATTTCAGCCTTCCATAATCAGCAGGAATTTTATTTATCTACATCACCTGCTTAAAATAATTGTAGTCAATTTAGAAATAGTCTTAGACATCTGGGATGAACTACTTCCAATGCTGAAATAAAAGACACATAGTATATAATATAATATTGTCTGAGTTATATCAAAAAATAGTGGATTGCTGGTTGCCTACCCAAAATTCATTCCCCCTTTTCCAGGTAGAACCTCTTCCTTGATGTCATCCATATATTTCAATGAAGATGTCCCACCCTCAGTTTCAGAAATGGTCCCAATTGGTCTATTTTCAGTGATTGACTAAAGAAAGAACAATGTAATTAAATTAAGGCCAATGAATTGTAAGGAAATCTTTGTTAGACTCTACTGGAGATTTTACCTTAAGAAAGAATTGGAAATCTATTCCCCTATCCCATGGGTGAGAAATAACCTAGCTTTCTCTTGATTTCATTTTCTGTTTCTTATGGGAGAAAGTTGTAAAATGAAGCTAACATATGCGTCAGAATGAAGGTGGAAAAAAATCAGGGTATTCAGTAAAACTGTAGGATGAATGGCTCAACATTCTAAAGCTCATTCTATCTCTGGACATTTTATGAGATGATCCAGTTCATTTACTTATTATTCAAGTCTATATCTATTTCTATTTTCTTTAAGTGATACATAATGCAAAGCTACTATAGCTATTCACATGTCCTAGATTTAGGAGTCTACTTGAAACTTAGAACAGGTGAGCCATGACCAATGCAGGGTTTAGGAGCACTGACCTCATGTGTAGTGGAAAATCCACATATAACTTTCTTTACTTCATTACTTAAGCAGTTAAATGACTTAAGTAAAGTGCTTAAGTAGTGAAGTACTTACACAGTTGGCTCTGTGGATCCTTATATAAAAATCCAGCCCTCCATTTACATGGAGTCTGCCTATTGGTAAAACAATCCATTCAAACCCCTGTTATTCAAGAGTCAACTGTAATTAATTAATTTTGCTTAAAATACAATAAAGACCTCAACAATTAGATAATTCTTGATAAGGTATTGTTTTTGTTTTGTGAGCTGCAGTTGACCAAACTTAAAAAAAAAAAAAAAAATCTCCCTGGAATACAGTGATCAAAGAGACATAATCTGAAGCTGGACCATATAGTGATATTATTTTCTGAGCAATTCAACTACATTTGCTCAACTGCAAACATGATGACAACAAAAAGTAGTAAATTTTTGCATAACTACAACTAATTAGCTTCGGCCAAACTTTTCCTTTATATCACTAGTGAAATCCCTAAGCCTTGATCTAATTATGACCTGTAGACTGTGAATCACTAAAGTATGTAACATAGTCCTAGTTTTCCCAAGAGTTTGGGAAAGCAAATGAAAGTAGGCAATAAATTCTGAGGCAAAACATTGGCAATATTGGCAGTAAAAGGAATTAAAAGTGTGATAATCATCAACATTTCCAAGAGGTATATACATATATGCACATATATGACACTGAGGAAGATGTAGGTGTGAGCTCAACTTATTGGAGCCTCTTTATCCTCAATGTTCTGATCAATCTCATCTCAAAACAGTAACAGTGAAAAACTGACAGACTCACTACCCAACCCTCTGCCTCCTACAATCATTACTGGGCCGGCCCGGTGGCGCACTGCTACAGTGCGCCGCTTGAGAGTGCGGCGGCGCTCCCGCCGAGGGTTCAGATCCCACATACAGACTGGCCGCTCACTGGCTGAGCTAGGTGCGGATGCAATACCAAGGGTTGCGATCCCGTTGCCGGTCCCGGTCCGGTACGGGCGCGACACTGAGGGTTGCGATCCATTGCCGGTCATGAAAAAAAAAAGACAAAAAGAAAAAAAAAAATAAGAAGTTATAATGAAGTGTTGACATTTCAGTTATGTGCTCTACCTTAGAGACTTGCATTTTATTGGATGGACAAGTATCTTCAGTCATGATAAATAATATCGTTCAGGTCCTTATGACTGCTTTGTAAGCACCTCTACACTACCAATAAATATTGTTTAATATTCTTGTCTCTACAGCAGCAATCTTATATAACATATTTAAAATACAAATTTATACAAGTATAGTATTTATTTTAACTAATGTTTTCACCATTGCATTCCACAGGCAGGCTAGCTAGATAGCATTAAATACTTAAAATAAGAAAAAGAAATAAAGTCTTGTCATAAGTCTGGGTTAAGAAATGTAGGTTAATTCAGGGATGAAATGGACAATTTTGGGTACACAATCCCAAACATGAAACAGCAAGTGGAAGACTCAATGACTGACATGAGATAGTGCACAGAGAACAAATACACAGCTGATGTGATACCACCTTGTTCTTTGTACTGTCAGTACAAGCTGAGAATCCTTTCAGTCCTAAAGTGACAATGCATTAGGCTGAGATAAAAATAAATAAATAAATAAGTCTCTATGGAATAGGAATGGAGGAAAACTCTCCCAATAGCCTTGTTCTGTTTTATGTAAAACTTTTCCTCAATGGCAAAAAAAACTCCATATTACCTTTGGACCTAGTAGTGTGGGGAAGAGGGAATTAAAAATCATATATCATATTTGCTCTTCTGTATAGATTAAAGGGAACTGGGTCATATTTGGATAAAGTTGAAATACAATGATAGTATTAATGTCCATCCTCAACAGTATCTTTGCCCATTTCTCAACAGTATCTTTGCTTTCCAACCATAGTCGACTTCAAATTTTATTCAGCAAATATTTATTGAATATCAGCTAAATACTGGTATATGCTGATACCAAAAAAACGTCCTGCCCCATGCAGCTCATATTCTTTTGGAAAACTTAGTGTCTGGTGGGAAGGTATCTTTCATTTCCTAGAATGCACCACACTCTTTTGTTACTGGTCTTTGAACTCAAGATTTCTTCTGTTTTCATACAAATTATTCTCACCTACCTCAACCCACTTTCCAATAACCCAGGTATTACTTCTTCTAGAAAAGTTTTCTAAGCATATAAAAGTGAATTTAAGGTGCACACTTATATATCCTAATAATATCTTATGTTTAATCTATCAAAATATTAATTATATTTCATTGGAATTGCATTGGCTCTCCTAATGAGATTTGTATGTGTTGTTGGGTCTACTCCAGTGCTTAAAAAGTGCTTGGAAGATAAAGGGTGCTGAATAAAATTCGTTTAATTTTGAATAGGCATTGTGTTATTATTAGGGATATATGTTCTCTTCTTTAGTCTAGAATGGAATATGGGTAAAAATTAAGTGTTTCTTAATGAGAAAAGAACAACCAGTTTAACTTTAGTTTAAGGAACTGGTCAAAACTTGTTTCTAGCATTACTTTTTAAAAAATTGGCTTCCACCCACCCCCCCCAATTTTTCTTTTTGTTTTGATTACGGGTCTTATCAAACAAACAAGTGAAATAGGTCTTGTTTCTAGCATTACTTTTTAAAAAATTGGCTTCCACCCACCCCCCCAATTTTTCTTTTTGTTTTGATTACGGGTCTTATCAAACAAACAAGTGAAATAGGTTACATTGTATATTTAGTGACTTGTCAAACATGGTTTGAAAATATGGAGGTTTACATTGATGAAAATATCTTATTACTATATTAGAACATTATCGGTAAAATGGTTTATGCTCTAAGTAAATGTAATAAAGCATATAAATTCACTTAAAAATAATACCATATTCAAATATATGAAGTATATTTATCAATCACACTTTTAAAGAATTGTGTGAACTGAGGAGGCAAAAGCATGTGATAAAAGACTATTTTTACAATTTGTATCAGAATGGTCATGGCAAGTTTCTTAGTTTCTCTCATTGTCTACCTCACTTTAGAAAATCCAATTTTCTTATTATTATGCTATAATGATGCTATTATGAAATATTTCACATATTAGGACTAGAGCATTTGTGGGGGGGGTGAACTTCTAATGCTTTCAACTCTATACGTTATAATAATACATGGCCTCTTCCATATTTTTTTCTTTGTGGTAATATGTTGCTGACACTTTAACAAATTACTGAAAATATAGAAAAAAAGCGAATGAAAACTAGTTTGTCTTTTCCACTATTATATACACTAGATTTGAACGAAAAGCTAAATTATTAATCAACCCTAAACAGTAATCTTTATTATCTGTTTTTGTTAGAACATTTAAAAATGTCGTTATGTATGGGTATATTTAATTAATTTTATTTGGTAAATAAAAAATCTTATATATGAAGCATACTATGAAAAAAATCACTAACGAGTCTATATGTGAAGTATCTTCCTCCTGCTCTGAATATACAGTGAATAGATTATTTGTCTTGAAAGACAAGCACTCATAAAGACAATATTATAAATGAATTCTATAGTGGTCATTGTAACAATTTTTTAACATAAAACGTTTGAGATACAATGTTTAATTTTTTGCCTAACTCAAAATACTTCTTCTTCTATTTTTGTAATAGTTTAGGAAGATCACATATTGATGTATGAAAATATTTATTTAAAAATTTACAATAAGTGTTCAATATATTAGTATAATACTATGTGGGTAGAAGCATTTATTCCTATTCCTCAATACTGAACAATTTTAGTTATTGTATATTATTGTAAAATCACACCTCACTAAACTAATAATCACATTGCAACAAAATGACAGATTTGTTTAAAAACGCCTTTTGTCCAAAGTCATGACTATGTCTTAACTGAATGGTAGGCAGACAGGATAAATTTTACTGTGATTATTCAGACTATACACAATAACTGATAATCCACAACACTAGATAAGAAACACATTGCAGTCAGCATCTTATATTTCTCCCAGTTAGCTTTTTTACTTAGCTGAGATTAATATGAAATAATATGGCTAGCTTAAATTATATTGTTTTAAAAATACATAACTGACTTTTGGTCCATAAAAGGAATAAAGTAGCTGTAGTATTAATGATGGGTAAGGATCTTCTTCCGGTGAAAACCCCTAAATGAAGTGAAATACACCTAAACCAGTTTTCTTTCTTCCTCAGTCTTTCTTCCCCAGGAGTCTCCCTAATTTTTTCACTGGCTCTGGATTAAAGAAGTAGCTTGACTCTCTTTTATTTCCTAACAAATCCAGGGCCTGATATATGTTCACAGAGAGCCTTATGTTCTGGGGAACTTAGATCTGTATATATTAATCACAATGTGGATAGTTTATCTCTCTTTTTTTTTGTTCTGCTTCCCTTGTCAAAACTTGAGCTGATATATGGACAGAAGAAGAATGCAGCAACCTCAGTTCCATGTAATTTATATAACACAAGTTCGGATTTTTATTCTCAGGATTTCCTTTTTGTCTTTGTATTTTGAAGAGGCTTTAAATCTTTCTCTTTTCCTTTGCGTCATTGTCACCATCTTTCACAGTTTCTCTGGCAGCTTCCTCACCATTGTGTTCAGGTTATAAAAAATCTTCCTGTTATAAGTGGCTTTTAACACATCCCTTCTCTGTTCTGCTTTTCACAGCATTCTAACCTTGCTTTGATCCCTTTTCTTCTCCTTTCTTCTCATTTCTCCTCCTTTTTTTCCTTTTGATTTTCATTGTAAATGTCTCCTTATATTGACACAGATTATTCAATAGGAAGTTTGCATTGATCTGGCTACCGTTTGGAAAGCAGATTCTATTTTAAGTAGAGAAATGGGAATGTCTGAAGGACATCCTTCATAGAACAAAACACTAGGCTGCTGCTTCCAGATCCTTCTTCACTTTTGGGAAAGTGAAGAGAGAGCAATCTCTTCAGGATTCTGGTATCTTATTATTTTTTCCATTATTTTAAGAAAATTATTATTTCAATAAAAAATTATTGATAAAAGCCAAATCTTTCTGCATGTATTTTTCAAAAAATTTCTTTGGGAAATCTATTTCTTCATATGCCAGAATTTTTTTTGAATTAGGAAATACAGAGAAAAGGAGGGGCCAAGACAGAGATTGTTATCAATTCAAATAGAATGAAAATATATTTCTTTGGAAGTAGGTCTTCATTCTCTCTAACTGAGCCCCTACTTCTCTCAATTGTTCTCTGCTGTAGTCTGATAGCTTTCATCCTAACTGTTTTGTTTTCTCCCTATTCTCATTTATAGTGTCAACTTACATTTTGGGCAGTGAGAGTTAACTTGCTCACTGTGACATTGCAATCAATTAATCACCTTTAGCTTTTCTTCCCACCTTCCTATTGGCTGGTTTGTAATTGAGCCATGGGGCAAAAGCCATTTCCAGCCACAGACTGTCAGCTTGTTCAGCAGTTCATTTATTAGTTTGATAAGATAACCTTTCACAGCAACATCTAATCAAAAGCACCAAGTTTCACATATAGTGGGATTATTCAGAAATTCATGTCTAGATTATACACGGGTCAGATATAATGAGCAGAGAATTGTTTCTGGAACTTGGAAACAGAAAGGCAGTATGTAGTCCTCTGACCATTAAGCTCTGGATCAAGATGTTGATAAAAACCATAGACTATGAGGCAGTTGACAGCGAAGTACCAAGAATAAGTAAATAAGATTTTCCCTAACTTTAAATTTTATTATATAAACCTAAATTTATTAAGCCACAGACATTTAGAATTTTTATCAAAGAACAATACTTTATAAAGAAATTTTGTCTTTTTTCTATATTTCATACTGCTTCATATCTAGTTAAAAAAATTATTCTGCTTTCCCTCTTATATAATAAAAATGCCACATCTGCAAAATAACTTCTTTTCTTTAGATAGAAAGAGAGGCTATAAATCTTTTCTATAATATCTAGTTTGATTTATTGGTGGGAGGCAGGATTTCACTTATCCTAGGGCATACATTTCCAATACTCCAATACCAATTCACAGTACAGATACAGCTTCCACCATATTAAATACATGCCAGAGCACAGCAGAAAAAAGAACAACTTCATACATTCTCCGATATCTAAGTTTCCATTGCCATTCCAGAAAGGATCCCAGTCCCATTTCTTTATACTATGTGAATTCTAATTTTTTGGCACACCTAGGACTTAATTACAAAAATATATTTTATTGTTATTGTTCACTTTACATTCCTTTTTTCCCCCATGAAAATTATGATAAAGTTCACTAAATTTTTATGGGTAACCAGAAACCCACCATTTTCCTCCCTGACAAAGCACTGGCACATAAGAAAGGAAATTTGTGGTGGACATGATGATGCCCTCTCCATTTCCCCCTTTTAAAAAGTGCTTACTGCTCAGATTGTCTTTCAAGAGAGAGTCCTTGTCTCATTTGTGTCAGATGCTATTGTTGGACAAGCTTCAGGTGGCAGCACCTTCACGATGGCTTCAGCTGTAGAGAACTTCCTCATATTAGGGCATGCCCTTCTGGGGACAGCCCACATCAAATGACTTGCGGAGGGGGTTATATAAAATGCCAGACCATTTCAGCCCAATGAAGGGCAACTTCAATAGATCGTTTTAGCTCTAGAGTTTCCCCAAAAGATTGGTTGAAGTTGCTGTCAGGGCAGCATCAGAATTCAACTACTCCTACTGTCAGATCCTGCTTCCTGCCTCTACCTTCCCACATTTAGGTGTTGATCAGTCTCCCAGTCCATCTCAGTTTCTTTCCCAGAGACCCCAACCTGTGTGTGACATCTGGTAAAAATTTTCACATTCCTTTAACATTCCCAGTCACTTTTATTATTCAAGAGCATATATGATTCAAATGCTGTTAGTTATCGTGTATGAAAAATGAGCATTACTTTATTTAGCTTATTATATGAGGGTACTTCAAAAAGTTCATGGAAGAATGGAATTGAAGATAATACAAATCTTTCCATGAACTTTTTGAAGTATACTCATATACTCACAAGAGAAGATGCTTAGAATGAAATTAAAATGTTATGTTACACTTATTGAGTACTTACTATGTGCCCAGCATTGTTCTAAGCATTCTGTTCATACCACCTTTTTATGTAATCTTCAAAACAGTAGAGGAAAGAGACATATAGCATTCAGAGTGAATTGAACAGAGTTATTGTAAAGCTGCACGACTATACCAATTGCCAGGTTATAGCAATAGCTACGCTAAAGCCAAAATGTTTCATTATTTTAGTTAGACTAAGTTTCCATTTGTATTGGCAGGGTAAGTTTCCATTTGTATTGGCAGGACTAGGGCTCAAACCCTTCAAACCCATTGTACAGACTGGGTCACCAGACCAATCACACGCAGGTCCATGCTAGGTAATTAGAAAAGATCCCAGCAACCATTGGCAGACGACACCAGCTCAGTCCTCAGCAGTAGCAGCAGTGGTGGTGGCCTCTTGGGGCACCCTGGGGGCACTGGCAGCAACAGCCTCCAGGAGCAGTAGCGGCAGCCTTGCTGTCAGCCTCCCTGCCCCCCCCTGCACCCCTGGGGGGGGGCATCCCAAGGACAGGGGTGCTGTGGATCAGAGCCACTCATCCTTTATACTTAAGTCCATAATGCAGGACACCTGAGTGCCCACTCACATCTACTTCAGACAATGACCAAAGAACAACTGGGCACACGTGCATATTTACATCAAATGCTTGGCAAGATTCTGAACATCTGAGGGGCCCTGACTATTTTCCTATACTTTCTTTACAGTTATATAGCTACCAGAAAGTACCCTAGTCTACATTTCGAATCACATGTGATCTGACCTCAGAATCTCTATTCTTAGGTTAACTTTCAGATGGTTTGATCCACTGGTCTTCACATAGCAGGGGAATGCATCGGAAACATATAGAAAGCTTGATAAAACACAGAATTGCTGGGCCTCTCTCCCAGCAATTTTCAATTAGTAAATTGGGGTGTGTCCAGAGAATTTGCATTTCTAGCAAATTCTCAGGTAGTGTTGATACTGCTGTTCTAGGAGCACACTTTCAGAACTACTTGTTTAAACAATAGTATAGAAGCCCTCCCATTTATCTGATGTGATATAATTGAATCAATTATCTATGGATTTAGACTAATTGTTTCCATGGCTCCTGGCAAAAACAAAACAAATGGATATGCTACTCTATTTCTTGAGTTGCTTATGATACTACAACTGATATTATCTCTATGTGAACAATAGAGTTAAACCTGGACTAGCAATCAATACACTTTGATTTCTAAAACAATCTTTTAAAGTCATTTTTCGATAACAGTCCAAAGATCTGAAAAAGACTAAGGAATTAAATGTTGTGATGGTACAGTTCTTTCTTTTTAATTTTACACAATTTATTATTTAAAAAAATTCTTAAACAGGCTTATTAACTTCATAACTAAGGAAGATGATGAAGAAGGAGGACAAGTAGAGAAAAGAAAAAAATTAGCCAGACCACTTGTAGGGAAAGTGAAGAAAAATGGTCAGGGCCCCTCAGATGTTCAGAATCTTGCCAAGCATTTGATGTAAATATGCACGTGTGCCCAGGTGTTCCTTGGCTATATACTAATGTAATTGCACATATGTGCACCCAGGTGTCCTGGGTTATGGACTTAAGTATAAAGGATGAGTGGCTCTGATCCATGGGGCCCTCCACCCTCAGGATGCCCGTGGAGGTGGTGGTGGGGCCACGGGGAGGCTGCTACTGCTTACTGGAGGTTGTAGCTGCAAGCTGTTGCTGTCAGTGGCCCAGAGATGCCCCAAGAGGCCACTACTGCTATTTTAGCTGCTACTGCTGCTGTAAGCTGCTGCTGCTACTACTGAGGACTGAGCTCATGTCATCTGCCAATGACTCCTGGGGTCTTTCCCAATTACCTAGGGTGGATTTGTGTGTGAGGGGTCTGGTGACCCAGCCTGGTATATGAAGATTCTGGTGACTCAGCCTGGCATGGGAGGAGTCTGGTGACCAGCCTGTACAATGGGTTTGAAGGATCTGAGCCCTAGCCCTGACCATACAAATGGAAACTTAGTATAACTAAAATAATGAAACATTTTGGCTTTAGTTACGAAATGGCCATAACCCTACAATTGGCATAGTCATGTAGCTTTACACCACTTTACTATTTGTTGAGTGTAGACTAAGTCCTGCTGTAACGTGACAAATATATTTTAAAAATAGCTTTTCCTTGCAATGCAAAATTGCACAATAAAAAACATAGAGACTATGGAAATACTGGGAAACAACACTCAAAAATTTTCTCAGTGAAACAAATTTATAAAAGACAGAAACCTAATAAAGATGGTAACACAGTTTTATGTACATTAAATGGTAACACAGTATTACATACGTTCACATGCATTAAGAAATGCATAAATAGTACAATAAGTATGTCAGAAGAACTGACACATGCCTCAGGAAGTGAGTGTGGACATCAGACAGCTTGTGAGTTTTTGTGAAGTGTTGGAAGGAGCATTATCTGAAATTGCTTGGGAAGTTGTAACACCACATGTGGATGGTGTGATTCATTGTCCTTCTCTCCACATTGGTACCAGACATCACAATTATAAATAGTTCTCATTCTTGATTCCCAGAGATGTTTTTGTTCCCTTAGGATGTAGATCCTCTGAGGCATGCATCTATACAACTTCTCCTACGCACTACTGGCTTAGCCCAACAGCTGAAGAATTTGGAAATTATAGAAACTTTGAAATCACTAAACCACTTCTACAATGTAGGTTTGGCAATTTAAGGTCTTCGCGTATAGAGTGCCTTTGTTTTGATTTTGCAAAAAGTTATTTTAGAATATTTGCTATTTGTTCTTCAATCCTTTTGCTCAAAACAGACTTCCTTTTTTATTTTATTTTTTTCCTATTTCTTTAGATTTCATGGCACTTGAAGTTTTTTGGCTTATTTATTTATTTATTTTATTTTGGTATCATTGTCTTTGATGTTCCACAATGTAGATTTCTTTATATCTGTTGCTGGAGATATCAAATATTCTGTAGTTTCTTCTAAAATATTTTATTATTTCAATCTTCTCCCTACTATTTTCTCCTCATTATCTGAAGATTTCTTTTTTTATGCACTGGTTGGTGTTCTGGAACCAGAAAAGATTATACACGTTTTAAATGTTAAATGATATATGCCTCTCACAAATTTGAAAGAATGGCAAAACACAACCTGGTTGAATAACACACACCATGAGCCAAGACCGAGGTAGGTGGCAGATATCTGAGGTCTGTGCATGTGTACCTTTTGTGTATTCCTACACAGCTCACTTCAGCTGCATGCAGTCACCTGCATTCACCTAGTGTTTCTCAAGAACAAAATAATGCATAGGCAAAGATGAAATTTGCATTATATTCAAATTGTTCACTAATGTATCAATTGAATGGGGTTTTTTGTTTTTGTTTTTTTGTTTTTCAAAAACAAGCATTATAACAGAACTGGTTGTATATTCTCATGAAGTTAAAATTTAAAATCACTGAAGTCATGCCTGTGGGAGAATAAGTATTAAAGGCATGCCTTAAAAGGTCTGTATAGGGCAGCATCGTCTATTACATGTGTCCTTTATTTCAATGTGTTTTTCATGCTGAAGTCTTCTGATTGGCTGACAGATAAATTATTTTCCAGGTAAATGATCCCAAGTTAAAAACTTGGATTTTTGTCTTTTGTGTGTGTGGTATTTCCTTATGCTTAGCACAAAACACTTTACACATTCGGTTTTCAGCAAGTATGAGATCAAAATTTTACTGACAACATTTGATAAATGTATTTGTTAACATGGTTCTATGTCTGATTTCATATGCAATATTTTCTTCTAAACATAATGTGCATGGTTCCACCTGCTTCTATGATTTCACAGATTATTAGAGCTGACAGTTACTATAGAGATTAGCTTTCATGACCACATTTTATACATGAGGAAACTGAGGTTTAGAGAGGTGAAGTGCTCCCTCCACAAGATTGTTCAGTTACAGCAGGATCTGTAACACTGATGTTTCTACTCATATTCATGTGATTTTTGGAATTAAACATAGTTTTGTTCTTTATTGCAAGTTTTACTATCTGATCACCACTTACACTTCCCAGGATAAAACAACAAGCTTTCTAGAATTCTGGAACAAAGAAAATCCTTTCAAACACTCACTGTAATTTATTTAAGATGGTTTGACACACAATCGACATAGCTAGCCTAAAGAACTTCTCCACGACCCAGACAGGCCTAGCAGACCAAAAAAGGTATTTCTCCACACAGAACTGTAATATGCAAAAAGTCCATTTTCAGTTGTTTTTTTGGGGGGTTGCTTGTTTTGTTTTTTAAAGAAAAGAAAAACAATGAAAATAGAACAGCTGGGCATAACTGAAAACAATATCTTATGATTTTTCACATTTCTGCCTTCTTTTCTTCTTTAGACCACATTTCCCAAAGAGATCTCCTTGATTTGTCAAGTTCACATATATCCAAGGGATTTTTGACTCATTTTAAAATAATCAGCTATTTTCTTTAAAATGGAAAAGATTGAGACCCAAATAGGAGGTCTGCCTATTTGTAATGATGTGGTTAGTTAGATCTGTTCTGTGGATTTTAGTGTAGAAGAGAGATCCACTCTTGGAGTTTTGTCAAGATTAAATAACATAATATATTAAGAATTGCTGGTCCATAGTAGGGTCTGAAATGTCACAAATATTATCTTTACTTCTGCAAATGTTATCGTTGTACCTACGGGTTAAAGTGTGTGAGTTCCAGAACCGGACTACCTGAGTTTATATCTAGATTGCCATATATGAGTATCTTTTATCAAGTTCCTTAGAGTTGTTGAACATCACTTTTTCATTTATAAAGTGGGAGTGATAATATTAGTATTTACCCTATCAGGTTGTTGCAAAAATTAAATGAAATACTTAAAACTGTGTGTGTTGTTATACCCGCCGTTCACCCACCATGAAAGTTCCTTAAGTGATTTTATGTGTTTTTCTCAATGGCACAAAGGACATAATAAAAGTCAGACTTCGAGTTAGCTACTACAAAGACAAATTATAGAGAGAATGGAATACAAATATCCATGATTTTTGACTGGTTTTAGTGCTATTTATTCTATTTTGTAGTTTAATCCTAATCTTATTTTCTGAGAGTGTGGTTTTTTAAAGTACTATAAATAAAGCCAAGACTTCTTCTATGCAAAATCTTGACTATGTAATTTATAAATGCATTACATGCCTCACTGACCTAATATACCTCATACAAACAATCACATTCAAGCACCTGAATAATTCTAGAGAAAAGGAAATTGGAGCATAAGGAATACTGAAAGCTGCATTGTGAAACTGTGGGTGCATAAAGCTACACTTTCAGATAGGGAGGCAGCTTTATGTCTGCAGTTAAAACTTAATCTACCATTGTAACTCAAACCCAAGGTCTAATAGGAGAGAGGAGGTACCAAGTAGTGAGGGCGAGACTTTTATTTATACACAAATAGCGACGGAAAATACAATGCAATAATATAGAGTACCAGGCACAATAAATAAATGCACTCTCTTGTTAAATTTGCCTCAGTGTGAAGGTAATATTTTAACATTCTGCTCTTGGCTTTTCAATTGATTTCCTTTACTTGTCGTACATTTTTTTAAACAAACAACTGCATTAAAAAAAACAATAAGTCATTTCAATTGTCGAGCAGTTAGTACTGGTATCTACCTTATTTGAAAGAGTCAAAACAAGGTTAATGCAGGTGTATTGACATCTTAATGGCTCCTGACAAGGTAATAGCTCCTTAAGAAAAGTAAATGGTAACAGGGTGGATAGAATAGCAAAATTTAACATAATAGGATTAAGTAAAAATTATATTAAGTAAATGTTTTTTTGTGTTTTGAATTTAGGGGTGATAGTATAAAAATATCTCTTTAAAATAATGATCTTAAAAATCATCAATACAGTTAACTTACTAAGGAGTTGAACAATAACATTTTTATTTAAAATACCTGCAATAATAATATGAATACAGTATATTAAAGACTTAGTATAAGGGTACTGCAAAAAGTTCGTGGAAAAAGTCATATATCTTTTGATTTTATTTTTCTATGAACTTTTTGGAGTACCCTTGTATGTCAGGCAATGTGCTAAAAAGTCATATATATTTCTTTCTTTCAATACTCACGATGACTTTGGTGATATATGTTATTTTCATCCCAATTTAATCATAAGAAAATAAAAATACTTCAAGAGATCAAGAACCCTGACCAAGGAAGGTCACAGCAAGTTAGAGGAAAAGCAGGGAGAAAACAGCCCAGGCTGCATGATTTACTCTTAAATCTTAATCTAACACATACAAATTTTTCTTTTGTAGTGGCTTTTAGTTCAATTGTGCTGAGAATATTTCCAAAATCCATAGCTATGCAGAAGCCAACAGATAAACCTGTTTTAACATTATTTTTGTTTTATTTTTATACAATCTTTAAAACAACTGCACTTAAACTGCTTTGCCCACCCACTTGTCATTACAGTCAGCCTCTCTTGGTCAATGTTCCTCTTAAGTATCTGTAGTATTTGAATGATCTGACGCAAGGTTTAATGAGTTTGCATGGATTTCTCCTCAGTAATCAACCTAACCTAGTCATTACTCAAAATAATCATCCCATGCCTAGTCATTGCTCAAAATTTCCAAGATATTCTAGAACTTGAGTTGTGTAATTTTGCTTCTAATCAAAATTATATATACTTTCATTTTTCTAGCTTCCTAACTGCTATTGAACAAGCTGTTTTTGCTTTATTTTCCTGTTTTCTAATTTCTAAACTATCTTCTGATTTCACTTGCTATTCTGTTAAGTCCAGTTTCAGTGATACTCTGCTTGTATTGCACCAGGATTTAACTGAGGACTTTGTAGACAGAATGTCTGGTTTTGGATCTAGCTCTAAAATATACTACGTATTATAATCTTGGACAGTTATATAATTTTTGAAACCCAATTCCTTCATGTTTGAAAATGGATTAATATCAATGGTTACCATATAAAGTTGGTAGAAACAATGTAATGAGATAATTTAAAGTATATTGGCTGGCAAATAATTTGTATTAATTCATATTATTAGTATATAGAATGTCTTTACCATTTTTAACCTTCATCATATCTACTAGTTTTCAATCACTATTTTCATCTTCTGTTATTTCCATGATGAAACTGTATCTTTATTACCAACCCTTTCATTATTATCTTGAGAGCTAGTCTGAACTATCTCAAGGAAATTTATTGAATAGTCATGAAATAATTTTTGTTCTGTCCTCTTCCTCAGAAATCACTCCATAATTTGACACTTTGACAACTTAATCCTTAAAATTCTTATTTTTGCTAAGACCTTGCCTATTCTTGGGTCTCCTTCCACATTATCTATACTTTCATGTTTTCATCATTCTTCCTTTTTACTCAGTAAAACTTCAGTGATCTAAACATTTCATTATTTTACCGAAAGGGTTGGATTGTCAAGGCAGACTCTAATAATACAAAAATCCAGATGAAGATTTTCCTTCTATAGAAGTTCATATCTATCAGACACAGCTTCTAAATTGGTTTAAGAATATCAGAAGGGTTTTGAATAATGTGTACAGAGAAATTGTTCTTGAAGTTTTCCCAGTTTTGAGACTCCCCAGCTTTATACACTTACATAGAAAATGCCTATACAATGAAGGAATTCCCTTTATTTAGCCAACCAAGACCCATGTATCCATTAACTTTATCAATGATAGGCAATCTATGCATATCAGGTATATACTACTAAAAAGTATTTTTTTAGAAGAACCCCAGTTAACTTTCCATTACAGTAATATATATACTGTTAGCACATTTCCAGGAAGGTCTAACCAAAGTTATTCGTCTTCCTCTTCAATATCCCTCTCAGTAGGGAAGAAGTAAGTCAGTTACATAAATTCATTCCATAGGCTTTCTTTCTCCATTTCAAATCCTAGAACTGGCATTTCCCCAAAGTCTGTCTCCACATCTCTAATAAATTATTAGATCAAATATTCCTGCAAATGTCCTGCTAGCATTTCAAACTCTGTATCTTCAGATTCACAAACATGATCTTCCTTCAATTTAATGTGTATTCTTTCTATAGTCCCAATTTCTTTTTAGCGCATCAGTGTCCTCTCAATCATTCAACCCTGCCTGGCATTCAAATCTTCAAATGTGTCATGAATTGTCCCTCACTTACATTGTATCTTCTTTTATTCCTTTTATAGTCTGTACTTTCTCACCTCTAATTCTTTACTCGGGTCTTTCACTAAGAAAATCAGTTTCTATAAATATTTTATTGTCTGAAAACTCCACCTCAACTAAATTTCCTTTCCCCCTCAAGCACATTTATAGGTCCATTTATGTCATCCTCTTAAGTCATTTCCTCTTCTGATTTCTCATTAACATTCTAACATTCTGGAAACATAAAAATTCAAAATAAAAGTGATATTTCTAGGAATACTTGACTTCACCCATGATGAGCATGTAGTTTTCACAACAGCAAGACCTCTAGTGCGTGTGTAGACTTGAGTCCCTAGCAAGGTGTAGTTCTGAAGAAAAAGTCAGATGCTGTAGATCAAAATCAAAGCTCTTCTTTTGGAAAGCTCAAATTTTCTGGATCAATTTCCCCCCAAATATAGCAAACAATATTTTTTACTGTAGGAAATGTGGTGAGGAATGAATTAGATAGTACATAAAGTACTTCACGTAGAATCCCTTTCAGATCTAATTCCTGAGTATGAGCACTTATTTTCTTCCACTCTCCGTTTGGTTTTCCTTTTACACCCATATTGAATTATACGTATTTCTCAAATGAGCCATACTCTTTAATGCTTCTCTGTTTGTCCGTGCTGCTTTCCTTATTCTTTATCCTCACTTCTCATTGTTAGCCTGATTAACTTTTATTAATTCACCAAAAGACAAGTGAAACACTGCCTCCTGTATGAAATATTACTTGAAATTGTTTGGAGGTCTTAATCTCCTCTTCAACACATTCATTTAACCTCTACTATAAAATGCCAGATATGTCCTTGTTCTCAAATATAACTGGCACCCAACGCAGCCCAAGATCTGTGTGGTATTAATTCAATGAAACGACATTTGAACAACAATTAAAACTGAAAATGTTTAAACCTTCACTCAGTTTTCTGAGACATCACAACTGAGTGACATGAAGTCTTAGCATTCAGTAAAACACTTCAAAATTAACTCTTCTCTGTCATTTAAATATTTCTTTCATGGACACATACATATGCCATGCTTCTTCACTTTTAACTATTATTGGAAACTTCCTCTAAACTCAGTTGTCTCACTCTAGGCTCTCTCCTCTCATATTTATTTATTTAATATACATACAGCGTTAATCCTTGCATATCCGTTAATTTATTTTCACTCGTGTCTGCAAAAAGGAGATGGACAGAGAGAGAGAGAGAGAGAGAGAGAGAGAGAGAACTTAGCAAAAAGGAATTACATACTTTAGTAAAAATGGGATCTGTATATTTATGTATGTTTTGAATCTCTAGAAAAACAGAAAAACCATAATTTTATACTCTTCCAAGATAAGAACGCCATATTTAGCTTCATACCCATGATGTTTAGTTTCATACCCAAAGCATGTTCCTCTGTGAGCATTTTATCAACTTTGAGGAAAGATGAATGAGTTAAAAAAATTTTCATAGTTTGCTTTTGAACATGATCTCTGAAAATGTAGATGCTTTCAAGGTCTAGCACATTTATCCTAATATTATCTCCTCTCTATAGGATGACAGTAATCCATGGAAACTGTGGACCACTTGGTATAGAATGACAAAATAGAGATAATTTCATCAAATTAATTAATACAAGCATTTTTCAATATTGCTGCATACTATAAATGTTGATAAGAGAATTAAATGATGTATAGATGTGTAAACACACACATAAATTTATTTGAAACTTTAGTGGGTTCTACAATAAAATGTAGTAATCATATTTTAAGTATCCTTTCCCTGATTAGTCATCTTATCCATTTAATCCATTCCAATCTATTCTTGGATCTGTTATTGGAGAAATTTTAAGATTCTCTACAAAAGAGTTATCTTTAATCTGGGAATATATTATGTAGAGTAGATATTATGATTTTAATGTGTTATCTACGTGACTTTTTTTTTATTCTTCAATGCCTTCAGAAAATACTGTCTTTTCCAATTAAGAGTATGTTGTAAAATATTAGCAATAGGTAACAGGCATTGAGGGTGATCTCTAAGGCAAGAAACTGAAGCAGTATAAAGAAGAGTGAGAACTAACTTTTCCCTTCACTTAGGAGGAGGTTCCAGTGAGTATTTCCAAATCACCTTTCAAATTTTAGAAAGATAATTTAATTAATGAAAGAATGAAAAATAAAATTCTTACTCAAAATCTGTATGAAACGAACTAATGGACAATTATCTCCTTGTGTGCTCAAAATTAAATATGACTTTCAAAAGAAAAATGTCTTAATATCAAGCATCTATTAGTATGACAAAATTTCACTGAGCATTTTTGAGGAAACATTTTTTTTTTCTATATACACCTCATAGGAACCAGAAAGTGAACCAAAATAATAAATCTAACAAGTGTAAGTCAATACGACCAAATAGAGAAAAATAATCCTGGGCAAATTTTTGGGGTAGTTGTTAAAACATGTAAGACATAGTATTTCAAATTAATTCAAAAGTTGGAAAGACAGGATACCCTTGAGAGAAAAAACACTCAAAAGTAGCATGTGCTGTTGTTTACGTTTTCCAACATTTCATCAACTTTTTCAGTGTTTTCTTCAGCAGACTTATTAAAATCTTGTTGAAACAAGTTATTTCAAATTTTACAATGTTCAAAAATAATGGGAGGCAAATTCTATAACTCTTAAATGAAAAGCAAAACACCCAATAGTTAGTAAAAGTCAGCTGTATTTCTTAGAAAGCAGTTCAGACACCAGGCATCATTTCTAAAGCAAGAGCTCGGAATGTCTTAACCCCAAATTAATCGGTATGTAAAAGAATGCACCAAATAATAAAGAAATCACTTTCACTCCAAGAAGAGTGAGAATATTTAGTTGCAAATAAAATAAAGCTTTCTCCATATTTTATACTATTTATCATTTTTATATTACACTCCTTTGTCCCTCTTTCTTACTTGATGTAAGAACTTCATATAAGCATTTCATAGATACTACGCATATGTTAAAAATTGCAGTTATTTTTCATGGGTTTGTTTAAACTTTCATGGGTTTTGTTGACAAAATATACATTTACCATAATACACATATCTGAAATGTTCAGTTTAAGTTTTGACAAATATATAATCCATATAACCACTCACAAATAAAATAAAGAATGTTTTATCACCTTCAAAATAACTCTTTGCCCTACACAATTATCCCTTACCATAAATTAGTTTTGCCTGTTCTAGATGTCATATAAATAGAATAATACAATGCATATTCTTTTACATTTGTACTGTTTCAACTAGAATAATGTTTTTCAGATTCATCCACGTTGAATACTACTTATTTTTCCTCTTTATTTAAGAGTAATATTTCCTCGGATAAGTACACGAAAATTTGCCATTCCATCCTCCAGCTGATGGCCATTTAGTTCATTTCCACTTTTAGGATATTATGAATAATCTGCTATGAATAAAAAATTACTATGTTTTTCATCATGTAGTGTAAGTTTTCTTACTAGGTTTCTCCTTTTCAAGAGTTTTTTGGCTACACAAGTTCTTTCAATTTTTATGTAAATTGCAGAAGAGACATGACAGAAAAAAAGCTTGCTGGGATTTTAATTGGGTTTGAATCACATATATCAATAAATTAGTTGAGAATGAACTCCATAACAATAGTGAGTCTTTTAATTTATAAACATGGTCTATCTCGCCATTTAATTGTCTTATTTAATTTCTCAACAATATTTTATAGATTTCAATGTGTAAATTATTAAATTTTATTTTTAGATTTATTTCTGTGTATTTGGCATCTTCTTGCTGTTGAAATATATTTTTAAGTATTATTTGTCAATTAAAAATAAAATTTAGAAAAACATAGATCATAGTAAAATATGAAATAAAAAATTATTCTTAAAACTTAATTTCAAAATGCTTTTAACATGTATATAACAATTGATTTTTGTATACTGACCCTGTGGTCTTTGAGTGTGTTGAATTCATTTATTAATATGTCAGATTATATGCAAATACAAACTATGCAATGTTTTTCTGAATATACAACTATACCCCCTAAAAATGATGACAGATTATTATTCAATCTTTATACCTTTTATTGCTTTTTCTTGATTTATACCTGTTTCTGAGATGCATTGTAAAATGTTTAATACAACTAGAAGACACCTTCTTTTTTTATTCCTCATGATAAGGGAGACATAGTCAATATTGCACCAATTATGATGTTAACTGTAATATTCTGGTGGGATGGTCTTTGTCAAATTGATTAATCTGACATAGTTTTCTGAGATTTTGTTTTCTATTGTTTATTATTTGTAATCATGCATTGGGGGCCGGCCCGGTGGCGCACTGCTACAGTGCGCCGCTTGGGAGGCGTGGCGGCGCTCCCGCCGAGGGTTCGGATCCCACATACAGACCGGCCGCTCACTGGCTGAGCGAGGAGCGGGGGCAACACCGAGGGTTGCGATCCCATTGCCGGTCTCAGTCCGGTACGGGCGTGACACTGAGGGTTGCGATCCGTTGCTGGTCGCGAAAAAAAAGACAAAAAAATAAATAAATAAATAATCATGCATTGGTATTGAACTTTGTTAAATTTTTTTTTCTGTATTGAGATGAATGGTATTTTCTTTTATTTTGATTATGTAATTATATTCATTGATTAATTTGCAAATGTTAAATTAACTTTGCATTCTTGGATTGACCTAATATATTTTCCTTTTAATTTACTGCTGGGTTCAGTCTGTTAATGTTTTGTTGATGAAATTTGCATCCATGTGCATGAGGAAAATTGGTCTATAGTTGTTTGTTGTCTGCTTGTTTTTCATAATGCAATTCTGTAGTTGTAGCTTTAGGGATAAATTACCTAATAAATAAAATTGGGGAAATCATTCCCTCCTCTATTTTTTGAAAGAGTTTACACAAAATTGGTGTTATGAATTGCTTAAAAGTTTGATCAAATTAACTTTCAAAACAATTTGGGCTTATAATTTTCTTTAATGAATGAAGGAAATGGTTAATGGACTTCTGTGGACAGCACCCAAGGACTTGGTGAACTCGCAAACAAGTTAGCCAAGAAATGTCAAGGATTGCAAACAATCCTTGACAACGCTTGAAGTCGTGAGAACACTTTCTTGGGATGTTCCCAGGAGATGCAATATAGATAACCAAGTGCTTCAGAAGGGAGGTAACGGCCTTCTGCTCTTGAGAATAGTATAGCAGAATTTGTGCATTAATGCTTATCTTGCATGCACTTGCTTGCTAAGTGTAATAAAAGCTGTAACAGCAGCTGGGTCGGTGCTATTTGCCTGAGAGAGCAGTGGCCCCCGCTCTTCACCTGCATCTCATCTGCTGCATCTTCCTTCACGTTTCCAATCATTTTAATCAACAAATGAAAGTTTGCTAATAATAAATTTAATTTTTCAAATAGCTTTGTGTCTATTTTACATCATACTTATATTCTAAAGTGTTTCTTGTGACAGTTTTAAGTTTTGATTTCAAGAAATTCATCATTTAAATTTGCTATTGAATTTAATAACAAGGTTCATAGAATTTAATTATCTTTTCTTTTTATGATATGTATTAATATTATTACATTTATCAAACAGCAACTACATAGCAGGTGCCCTAATGGCCTTTAAACTTTTTTGTTTTTATATAACTACAGATCCACAGGAAGATACAAAATATATACAATTAGGTCCCATGTACTCTTTATCCAGTTTTACTCAATGACAATATCTTGCATAACTACCATAAAATATCAAAAGAAGGAAATTGACATTAATACAATCCAAAGAGTTTATTCAGATTTACCAGTTTAACATAGGTGTTATCGTGTGTGTGTTTGTGTTTAAGTGAGTTTATGAACTATATATTTGTGTAATTTTTTAAATGTCTGTATGTTCAGTAATGCTGTCACCGCTTTCATTTCTGATATTGGTAATTGATAATTAGTATATTCTCTTTCTCTTTCTCTCTCCTCCCTTTCTCTCTCTCCTTTCTTTCAGCATTCATGGTAAGGATTTAACAATTTTATCAGTCTTTTCAAAGTACCAGCTTTAACACTGGTGATTTTTCTAAAGTTTCTTAAAATATTTATTATTTCAATGATATCTGTTCTTATTTTATTATTTCCTTTCTTCTACTTACTTTGGCTCTAATATTTTTTTCTAGCCTTTTAAGGTAAAACATTATTAAGTGATAATAAAACTTTCTTCTAGCATAGCCACTTACATAAATTCTGCTGTAAGTACTGCTTTAGCTCCATCCTACACATTTTGATATATTATTTTGATTAATATTATTCAATTCAAAATATTTTCTAATTCCCCTTATTATTTACTTTTAACCCCTTGGTCATTTATAGTGTATTATAATCCAAATAGCTGGGAGCTTCTTATTCATATAATGATTATTTATTTTATAACATTGTTATCAGAGAATATACTCTGAATTTGAGTTGTGACTTTTATCAAGCCTTATTTTATGTCACTTATTATGGTCTATTTAGGAGAAACTTCAGTGTACATTTGAAAAAAATGTGTATTCTGTATTTATTTGATATGGCGTTCTATAAATTTCAGTTAGATGAAGGTGGTTAACAACATTATTCAGATCTTCTACATATACTAATTTTTTATGTATTGTTTTAGTGTATTACTAAGAGAATGATGTTAACATTCCAAACTATGATTATATATTTGTCTAGTTCTCTCCTTAATTCTGTCAATTTTCACTTCATAAAATTTGAAGCTCTATTACAAGGTATGTACACATTTAGGAGTATGTCTTTTGATGAGCTGGTTTCTCTGTCTGCTATTAATATATATATATATATAATATATAATATATATAATATATAATATATATATTATATATTATATATATTTATATATATTATATATGCTATTTATATATACATATATAGGATTTTTCTGTATTATTTTGAATTGACCTTTGTACTTAGAAATGCCCCTTTTTATCTATACCAGCATTCTTATCTGTCTTAGTCCATTTTGTGTTGCTATAACAGAATACCTGAGACTGGGTAATTTATAAAGAAAAGAGATTTATTTGGCTCATGATTCTGTAGGCTGGAGAGTCCACAACTGGGCAGCTCTATCTGGTGAGGGCCTCGAGCTGCTTCCACTCATGGAAGAGTGAACCTGTGCATAGAGATCAAATTGTGAGAGAAGCAAGAGAGAGGCAGAGAAGGTGCCACCAACTCATTCGGCAACTAATAGAGCAAACTCACTCCCCGCTGAAGGAGGGCATAAATCTGTCCATGAGGAACCCATCCCCATCACCCAAACACCTCCCACTAGGCCCCATCTTCCAATGCTGCCACGTTGGGAATAAAATTTCAACATGAGTTTTGGCAAAGACAAACATGCAAACCATAGCATTATCCTTAGTGTTTCCATAATTTATCATGGTGCACCTGTTAAATTTCATCCTGCCTTTTTCATTTTATTTTAAAGGTGTTTTGTAAACAACGTATAGTTGGTTTCTTTTTTTAAAAATCTAGTCTGGCAAGCTCTGCCTCTTTAGTTGCAGAGTTCAATTTATTTTATTTTAATGTAATTGATGATATGGTTGGGTTTAAGTCTACCACTTATGCTTATTTTCTATCTATTCTATCATTTCTTTGTTCCTACATTTCTTCTTTCCTTACTTATTTTGGGTGATCATCTGACTGTTCTGTAATTATTTTTTTTCAAGTGTCCTTTTAATTATGTATCCTTGTGTCTTTTTAGATTTGCTCTGTAACTTACTATATGGTTTTTAAAATGATCAAGTCTACCTTCTACTGATATTATATTGCTTCACAAATAATATGAAAGCTTCTATTACCTATGTCATCTGCCCACTTCTTCCATTGCTGGAGAGTCACCTCTACTCTCCAGTACCACCCCTTGTTTTCTGCTCCTTAGGAATATCTGACCATTTTGTGTTCCTGCCTCCAGTCATCACAGAGAAGCTACGCAGTGCTTAGCAAAGCTCAGAGTGCCTTGGTAGGGGGTAGAGGGGTTCTCTTAGCCCTTTTACTTTTCCTCTAGCTTTTGACACCCGCTTTTTGTATTTCATGGGGATGCTGTGTGTCTTGGAGAGTCCAGTTTCTTTTGCCATATCTCTGTCCCTTAGTGATCTCACTGTCTTGTACTGAGGAGAAGCCCTGAGTGTTTCAGGAGACACTTTACTCATATCTCTCCTTTCACCACTCATAAGTAAACTAACCTTGGGCACTCAATGAAAATTAGGAAGAAAAAATGGGCAGGTGGTTGTAGACTCACTCTGTAGACTCACTCATTCTCTAAGCTTGAATTCCTTGGGATTCTAACCCACTATACAACTCCACATGTGGCTATTAAATATCCACCTGCTTTCTCTTTGAATCTATTCATTAATGTTGGATTTCTGTTTATAATCATACTTCCACACATAAGGAATGAAAATCAGCTGTAGGTCTCTATTAGAAAGGGCTTGTTAATAATACTTCAATTTTAGCTATTGTAGTTGTTTGCACTACCAGGTATATCTTAGGTGACTGTTCAGATTTTATCCTTTTCACCTGATCCTAAACTCCACAATCCTCCTTTAGCCTTGTTAATTACCACAGCAGACCTCCTATGGACAGGCTCACACATTTCCTTCATGTGAGGTGGTACAAAAACTTAACTTCCCTCTCTGTTCCACTTCCTGACTCACTAAGAAGCCATATCACAGGGTCATATGTCTACTCTCCTTAAGCATCTGCCAAAAGTTCTAAATGATGGAAACATTGTCTGATGGGAGAGAGAATATGGAAAGAGCCAATCAGATGAACTATTTTTCTCTCTTGGAGTGTTCCAATGCAGAGATAGTCTATAACATTTATCCAGAGACTTGTAAAATCGGGCCTGCTGAGCTGTGCACTAAGCTCCCACTGAGGCTCCCTGTGAAGAAGTGGCCAGAGCCACAACACAACATGCATTTTTCCCCTTACTCTCTGACTTCACTTGCTTCCTTTCTTTTTCTCATCCTCATTGTCCAGGATTTCATCTCTCAAATAAATTTCCAGCACCCATTATTTGCTTTCTAGAAAGTGGGAGAATATAGTAGTTAAACATAGAGTCTTATCAACCTGGCTCTGCCCAAATCCTAATGGTATGGTTTCTGAAAGTCACTTTATCATTTAAGCATCAGTTTTTTGTTCTGTAAAATAAAAGTAATATTAATAAATACTTTTATGATTGTTTTCAATGCAGTTAGCGGAACCCTAGATAGGAGATAACTAATGCATACTGACTGTTCAGCCTCTAAGTATTCCCTGCCTCCACATCACATCCTATCTCCCACTCCTGTGCACTCATAATCATAACAGATGGTGGCAGGCCCTAAGAAAGGCTAAAGCCTGAGGGGCAGAAGGAGAGAGGGAGATTGAGCCCACATTACAACACTAGTGCTCTGATGCATCCAGCCTTAGGAGAGGGAAGGCATACAGCAGAGAAAGAAAGGAAGCAGACATGCAGAAAAAGTGTATCCGCAAGAGTCCACCCGATGGAAATGATATCTGGCATAATTGCTGATGGTTTCTACTTTGTAGTTTATGGCCCCAGTAAAAATCAGTGATTCCTGCTCTGGTTTCCCATAGTTTACCCAAGTTTCCTCAAGTACTCCATCCTTTTACCCAGAAGCAAATTTGTAATCACTTTCTATATTTGTAGCAGGAGTTTTAATTGACATATTCTCTAACATTTTTTTCTATCTTAACCTCTTTTCCTATCATAAACCAATTTATAGATTAAATAGGTAACCTATAATGTTTTTGTAAAAGCTTTTGTTTTTCATTTTAAGAATAAAGACATAAGCATATGTATATTATATAATAATAAATTATTACTAAGGTCTGTAAAGTCAAAGACCATATATGTTTAGGTAGGATTACCTTATCTTCTCTAAGCATAATGCTTCGCATATATTTTGTGCTCAATAAGTATTAGTTCAATTGTGTTGAATGGCATTTAGAACATGGATATTTGAAGAACTAAGACCATTCACTCACTATAAACTTGGTAAAAATAAACACGTCTTGCAGACGCATCAGGGATAGAGATATATAGGAAAATAAATTTATGGAAACCTAATATATCTACATTTTTAAAATAATTTTGCCTGAAGCTTATATGAAATCTTTAAAACATGAACAAATGTCAGAAAAATGTTATGATAAACTTTACATTAACAGTCAATAAAAACATTTTCCTCTCTTTCTTTCTTCTAAAGATCAATAATCTGAAAGGTTAACATGTACTTCTTTGCATAGTAACAAAAGCCAAAAGCACTGCCAAAACTTCAAAATCAATACACATATTGGAGGACTGCTGAAACTCATGGCTACAAGAAATAAAATTGAAGAAATGACATAAAAACCAATTATTGCTATCAGGTTGAACAAGATAACATGGAAGAAAACAAAATTTATAGCTTAGTGGCTTGAAAACACATCATTCAATTCACATGAGAACACATATTGCTAAAAATTTTATATTTGATTTTTTCATTATCAGTGCATACTTACTGAAATATAAATTACATCAATCCTATGACTGGATTATGCATATCAATATCTACCTAATTCCTAAACTGCTGTTAAGCAAAATATTGTTATTACATTTCTATTTATTACATTTTATATTTGATATTTCAAAATACCTTATTTTAAAGTCACTTTGTAATTACTTCATTTTCTATAAATAATCTTCCTATTAATAAATCATTAAGTTTTTTCATATGCTTATAGTAACGAATGCTAATTATTGCATATTCTCCAAGTACCTGCTTCCTTTGTTCTTTTTGACACGTATTCATACTTGTGTTTGTGGTGTGTGTGTGTGTGTGTGTGTGTGTGTGTGTGTGTGTGTGTGTGTGTGTGTGTGTGTGTGTGTGTGTGTGTGTGTGTGTGTGTGTGTGTGTGTGTGTGTGTGTGTGTGTGTGTGTGTTTGTGTATACTAAGGAGGATGTTTCAGTTGTATACTTTCACCATTATATGTAAACTCTTAGACAGTTAATTCATAGTCTCATGATTCCATATTATGATAAATAATCTCCAGGCTCTAGTTCTCCAAACAGCTCTTTTATAATTATATGATTGAAAAAGATAACTCTGGCCATTTATAAATGGAGAAACATAAGCAAGTGCAAAAAACATTTGTGTTCCTAAACTGTGAAATGTGGTAAATTTTAAATTATACTTACCCACAGCTAAATTACAAACATGCTGATTAATATGTCAATAAAAAATTCTGCAAATAAAGAAAGCCAGAAAAAAAAATATAAAACATTTCCAACAGCAAATATTTAATACATTTTGAAAAAATGTTAATAAATGACTGAATTTGTGCATTAATGAATTAATAAATAAATGTGTGCACGCATGCATGAATAAATGAACGGATGAATAAATAAAAATACTGGATTAATACCACAGAAGTTGGTGTTAAAAGGGAGTTTTATTTCTTATTTCTGATTGAGTGACTCAACTTTGAAAAAGATAAACATGTGTCTAAAACTAAGTAGGAACAGGAGCGACGTCACTAAGATGATGGAATAGACGATCTCTGGCATCTCTCCCCTGATAAGAAATCAACGAGAAAGAATTTAAAGCACTAAACTGCCATCCTGAAACTTCCAAAGCTCGGGGGAAGAGGGGAAGAGAACTGCTGAGCCCCTGAAGATGTAGAAAGCCATAGCAGGCAGGTCAGTCCCAGGGGCTCCAGAGCCAGCATTGTCCAGTGCACAGAGCAGCTGCTTGACGTCTGCAAAGCCACCACAATGCTTTTCCTGTGAAGCCACTTGGAGCCTGCAGGGTAGAAAAGTTGTGTGACCACTGGAAAAAAAGATCACAAAGGAAGACAGTAAGACAGAATAAAAGAAGAAAAGGGTCTACAAAACAACCAGGAAAAGGAAATAAAATGGCACCATAGAAGACCCTGTATAGCCAAGCAATTTTAACCAAAAAGAACAAAGTGGAGGGATCACACTACCTGACTTACAAAATATAGTATAAAGCTGTAGTAACCAAACTAGCATGGCGCTAGCATAAAAACAGACAAACAGACCAATGGAACATAATAGAGAGCCCAAAAATAAATCCATGCATTTACAGCCAATTGACTTTTGACAGAGATGCCAAGAATATGCACTGGGGAAAAAACACCCTCTTCAATAAATGGTGCTGGGAAAACTGGATATCTACCCACGGAAGATTGAAAATAGATCCCTATTTCTCACCATACACAAAAATAAATTCAAAATGGATTAAACACTTAAATTTAAGACACAAACTATAGAACTACTAGAAGAAAACACAGGGGCAACACTACATTAAAGTGGATTGGGCAATGCTTTTTTGAATAAGAGTGCAAAGGCATGCGCAAATAAGAAGCAAAAATAGACAGATGAGATTACATCCAACTAAAAACCTTTTGCACAGCAAAGAAAGCAATCAACAAAGTGAAAAGATAACCTAACAGGATGGGAGAAAGTATGTGCAAACTATGCATCTGACAAGGGGTAATATCAAGAATTTATAAGGAACTCAATCAACTCAATAGCAAAAAAGCAATCTCATTAAAAAGTAGGCAAAGGACAGGAACAGACATTTCTCAAAAGAAGGCATGCAAATGGCAAACAGACTCATAAAAAATGCTCAACATCATTAATCATCAAGGAAATGCAAATTGAAACCACAAGGAGATATCATCTTACTCCAATTAGAATGGCTACTACCAAAAAGACAGAAAACAAATGCTGGTAAGGATGCAGGGAAAAGGGAACTCTCCTACATTGTGGAAAACAGTTTTGGGGTTTTCCACAAAACTAAAAATAGAACTACCTTATGACCTAACAATCCCACTTCTGGATATGTACCCAAAGGAAATAAATATATTAAAATGACAGCTACACTCCCACGTTGGTTGCAGCGCTATTCACAGTAGCCAAGAGATGAAATCAACCTGAACATCCATCCATGGATGAATGAATAAATACAACTGTGGTATATACATACAATGGAATTCTATTCAGCTATTATAAAAAATGAAATCCTGTCATTTGAAACAGCATAGATAGAATTGGAGACCATCACCTTAAGCGAAGTAAACCAGGCACAGAGAGACAAATACTACATGGTCTCACTAACATGTGGGGGGGAAAAAAACTAGGATAAAATTAAAAGCATATTTTATATATATATATATAAAATGCTGCAGAAGGGTGGAATTCATCACACTAAAAGAAGAAAGGGAATATTTATTGTCAAAAGATTTACTTAAGAGGACTTAAACTGGAATTGGAAGAACTAAAAGAATATACAGATAAAAACCTAAAAATTGATATTATAGAAAGCATTTCACCATTGATTTGTCACCAAACTTAAAAATGGACAATAAAATGTACTTAATATTTTAATATAATAATTCCAAGATGTGGTAATAACATTCTCATGGCTGTTTTATTTTATGAGAAAAAAAAAAGATCTTGTTCACACTCACTAACAAGATATTGGGCAGAGTTTCATTTTATATTAAGAAGATACAATACACCTGTCTGTCATTCTATTATTCAGGGAATGAAATCTCTGCATGGGATATTATAAAGAATAAAGATGAGAGGGAAAGAAGCAATATAATTGTATGAAAATATTACAAAGTGGCTGAACAAGAGGAGGACACTTATAATGTAGTCCAGAGTCGAGATACAGATCACAAACCTAATATAGAAAAAGAAAATACTAAAGTATTGGAACACAAATATCACGTTCTTCTGGAATTTATATCCAACAAGGGGATTATATCTAATAAATTGCTTATTTCAGAGATAAATGAAACTGTACCAATTTAGGGTAATTGGAAATGACTAGAATTATGGAAAATAATCCTTGGATTTTTGAGATAACCAGAGTTAAAGAGTTCAGTAATGTTAAATAGACAATAGACCTAGAGAAATAGAAAAAAGTATTGACTAAAAGGATTGGTTACTTTCTTCAATATATGGTAAATTCCAGGAGATTTTGCAATTTATTGAATGTTCCACACAACTCTAGGCCATTCCAGGAGGCATAATTTATCAGTTTCTTAGCATATCCAGGCCACAATAATCCATTGGAAATCCACAAATTTTATAGTAATTTCCTCCCATAAAAAGTTAAATAGTAATTATCCAAGCCCTAAATTTTAGAAAAGTCATTTCTGAGAATATACAATAAAGAAAATATTTAGAAATGTAAGCTTCAAGAAGGAAACAAGAATCACTAGAGTTTTAGAATAAAGGGACTTCAATCCTATACAAGTGATGAAATAGAGGAGAAGTAAAAAGATGCTGAAACAAACCATTTTAACAACCGGAAGGCACTACCCACACTATCTTGGAGGACGAGAATGACATGTTAACAGAGCCCTGAGTCTAGGATCATCTAGCAGAACATGGACCCATGGAAGAAACAGCTGTTGGTGGAGAAACAGTTGCTGCCTGATGATAGGAAAGAGCATTCCCTCTTACATGTCCAGTCCCTTCCCACCTACTCTTTGCTACCCACTCTTGCCACCCAGACTCTTATTAGTATATCTCATTAGCTAAACACAGCCATAAGCGAGCCAGGAGCCTAGAGACACAGCTGCAGGAGTTAGTCCCTCTGTGTTTAGAGACTGCAGATCAGGGGAAGAGTGTAGATGTACCTGAGCATTCAGAGGTCCCAAACCACACATTAGCATGGTGACCTTAGACACATCGTAAAACCACCCTGAGCTTCAAAGACAGTATGTCTTATATCAGAGTTAAGAATAATAATTTCTATGCATAAAGTTGTTATCAAGATTAATCAAAATTACATACAGGGAACATTTATCATATAGTTTTGTCACATAGAAAGTAGCCAATAATCAGTAACCAGTCCAAATGCAAATATTATAGCAGATACACACACACACACACACACACACACACACACACACATAATAATAATAATAATAATAATAATAATAAAGTGTAAAGCATTATATCAGGTGAAAGTTAGGGCAATGATAAAATTAATTTGGTAATCCATAGAAAGTAACTCAAAGAAGCCTTTTTTTTGGGGGGGGGGTATTTTATGGATGTGATACAAATACCATGAGCTGGTCTTCACTGAAAAAACAAAAGCACAAAAAACTTTACTTGCTATATGACCAAACATGTGAGAAATATGCACACTTATAGAAATTACCATGAGGGAATGCAGTGAAATGTTAGCCACAACTTTCTCTGCATAGTAAAAGTTTATTTTAGGGGTTTTATTTTTTACATTTTCTGAATTTCACTTTTTGATGGAAAACAAAACAACAAAATATGCTAAATAATAAAGAATGGAGACAGAGTGCTGTGGAAAGTGGAAGCATGTACAGCCTGAATGTAAAGATAGGTCTGCCTTTGGGTAACTATGAAACAGCTGCCAGACAAATTGACATCTTTTAATGAATTAAAGCTTGTAAGTCACACTTTCTTCACACATAAAATGTGGATAATAATATCTAAATTATAGCGTATTTGTGGGGATTAGAGATGAAAAATCAACATAAATAACATTAAGGACTACTTTACTGCCCACTATAAAACAGTAGACAAAACTGTTCACCAAAAATCTATTTCCTTTTCTTCTTGAATTACACAGCTAGGTTGTATTTCCCAGCTTCTACTGAAATTAGGCTCAAGCACATGAATCATTAGTTTTCCCTTCATAACAAACAACTCCAAAACTCAGTGGCTTCAAATAACAGTCATCTATTAAGCTCATAATTCTTTAGGTTTGCATTTGGGTTGGGCTGAGCTGGGTAATTCTGATCTTAGCTTAGCTCCACTAAGTGGCCTTTAACAGCAGATGGCTACGTAGGGGGTAGACCACTTCTTAAAAGCCTTAGCTCTGAAGAAACACACATTACTTATGATCACATTTTATCTAGAACTCTTCAATAGGATGCTGAGATGATAGAAAAATTCTGTAATTCATTCTGCCCAACAAAGTAGCCACTAGCCAATTGCGGCCATTGAGCACTTAAAATATGGCTTATGTGACTAAGTGAAATTTTAATTTTATTTAATTATAATAAATTTAAATTTAAAAAGCCACATAGGGTTTAGAACACCACATCAGATTGCATATGTAGACCCTGAAGATAATAGCAGGGTAAGAATAAAAGTGGTCACAATTATTTCTCTCCCTGTAACCATGATCTTGACATATTTTCAGCAATTACCATTGACAGTTGGAATCCTCCTCCTCTGCCTTTGTATTTGGGCTGAACTTGCAACCATCCTTTGGTCAAAAGAATGTGGCAGATGTACTTGCCAGTACCATACCTAGCCTCCCTCTCTTGGAATCTGCCCATCCGTTGAGTAAACAACAACCAGCTAGTTTGTGCAATAATGAGAGAACACCATGGGCAGAGTCAGTGTGGCTATACACCTCCAGTCCCAGATATGTGAGAGAGCCCAACAAAATCATCAAAGCCATCTGCAGATTGAAGATTGAATTCTTAAATCTTAATGTATTTCAAGTACACAACACAATGTCAGCCCTATCGGTGTTTTATAAATTATCACCAATACTACTACTAATACTACCAGTAAGTACCATTATTTCTATGATTGCCACTATTACTGTCACTATTATTCTTAATACTCCCACTATGACAACACTACTATTACCACTACTATTATCAATATCACTACTATTGATAATTATAAATAAGGTTAAATAAGATATAGGCATCAAAGAATATATATGTTTGAATGAAACAAATAGTAATATTTGTCCCCTGATTTCCTGTTTCAGCTTAAAATCTTCAGAATTTAGTCAATAGATACACTTGTAACACTTGTCTAAGAGAAAGTCAGTATAGGTGGTGGGAGTTAAGAACGTGGGCTCAGGCATATGGAAAATTCACATTCTTCTGTGTCTCAGTTTCCTCATATGTAAAAAAAATAATAATAATTGTGCTTTCTTCATAAGATTGTCCATAATGATTAAATTTAATTTCTTAACACATGTAGAGTTCTTGGAAAAGTGATTAGTTCATGTAATTAACCAAATTATTATCATTAGAAGTTTTAGGAAATCGGCATGAGGTCTCCATTAATGAATGCTCAATTTTATGCTGTCTTTTCTAAATTTGATAAAAAATCTCAATATCCAAAATTTATTACAAGATCAATCATAATTCTGAAAACTCCACTGAGAAAAAATATATTCCTATCTATCTTTCATCTATTTTTAACCATCATAAAATTTAATATTAACATATGCTTCTAATACAAGAAAATCAAACATGGTAGTAACAAAGTATAACTTTTCTAATTATGTGAAATATATTTTTAAAAATAAGTCAATCATTATTGTATAGGAAAATTGACACATTAGGATACGTAAAAAACAGAAAAACAAATCATTTCTAAAATGAAGCATTTTTCCACTGAAATCAATAGATTTATTTTTGTAAATACCTATTGTTTTTGCCCTCCGAGCATTGCTTGTTTTGTGGGAACTGCCCCTTTCTCATTCTTATAACTATGGTGGAATTATCACCCATGGGAAGACACAAACTCATTCCTTCACCACAAGCAGAGTGCGGGCATGGAATCCTGGCTGGAATTGTTGCCATGAGGTGTGCCATACTGGCATGGAAGGTAGTTGGAGATTGCTTTAGTTCTCTCAGAGGATTTTCTAATGCCAGTGTTCTCGGGAAAATGTCTTCAACTTGCTGCTTCCTAGATCTCTATAGCTTCCTTTGTTCCTATTCTTTTGTAAATCTTATTACTCATTTCCCACTGTGACTGGTGAGCCATTCAGGACTATTTCAATAAATTCTGTTTTTTCTGCTTCAGTTAGTCAGAGTCATTTTCAAAAGATGTCCAAAAAATACATTTTAAGAAACATTGCTCAATTTGTGATTTCTGTTGATGACTATAAAATAAATTGGACCAAAGATACAATTTTTAATAAGATTATTTAGTGTAGATGAGAGTATATATAAGGTAAAACAATTTTTCCTCTCCTGGAATAAAATATTGTGCCACAGAACTGCCAGCTA
Source organism: Galeopterus variegatus (assembly GCF_000696425.1). Lineage (NCBI taxonomy): Eukaryota > Metazoa > Chordata > Mammalia > Dermoptera > Cynocephalidae > Galeopterus > Galeopterus variegatus. Next base: position 123,586 of record NW_007731176.1, read on the forward strand.
TATTATTGGAACGTAGTGCCGATTATCTCTCATAGTTAAGCTTGCTCTATTTTTCTGATTTCTCCTTCATTATTTCTGAAAGTGGAAAGTCTATAAATCAACAAATAAGGAGAGTGAGTGAGAGAGAGAAGGGTGTGTAGGCGGGACTAGGAAATAGCAGATAGAAATATCTACCACATTTTCTAACAAAATGCTATCTTGCTTCTGTCCTTCCTTATATTTAATTATTAGGAAATTTATCTTTATAAATTTAGGTTCACTTCAGACTCTACCAATTTTACAACGTGATTATTATTTATAATGGATTATTAATGCCTCCTTATTCCTGTTGACTACTCTGACACCTGATGATGATTTGATTTCTCATGCTGATCCAGATACATAGAGAGTATGCTGGTGGTGGGGAGAGGAAAACTTTTGGTATTATAACTCTCATTGCAATGAAATAATTATGACTTAATCTAAAATAAATTAAATTTTGCTAATTTCTCAATAATGGTAAATTAATGCTAAACGAATAATGCCATATAAAGTACATTGGTTTGGATTACCTATGTCTTACAGCAATGCGTCTCAACTGTTCTTTCCCAACCCAGCATACACAAATGATATAGCATTTGTCTAGGCAACAACAGTGTTATATCAGTCAGGGTGTTGGCAATTATATAGCAACTTAAATTAGTAATTTGAGGGACTATTTACAATCTGTAAGCAGGGTTCAGGGAAACCAGCAAATGAAAGTGCAGGTCCTCAGAGCTAGCAATAGCTAGAAACTCTTTTCACCTCAAAGCTCAAAAGGCAAGGGGAGAGAGAAGTTTCCAAAGCCCAAAAGAGCAGCGCATTGAGTCAATGACCGGGCAAGAGCTGGTGGCCTTCAGGGAAGGGAGGCTGCTGTCCGAGGAGGAAAGCTCAAGAACACATACCATGACGTCATCTTCTTTTTGCTCACCTGATCTACTGCTGGTGTTTCTGATTGGTCAAACCAATACCAAGAAAGAGGGCAAAGGTCTCTATTTCTGTAATCTCAAGAAGTCAGCCTCCCAGGTACACAGCAGGATGAAGAAGGGAGGGGGCTCTCTAGAAAGGGAAATAGAAAATCTCCGCACCAGGCAGCTTACTGCTAAAGTGAATGCAAAGGGAGATGGGAGTGAATAGAGGATATACCCTGGTAGAAATCCTGACAAGTTAGTGTCATGTTTTCCAGGTGGCTTTTTATGCTGAACTAGCAAACATATTTGTTTCCCTTTATTCAAATTGCTGCCTCCCACATATTTTATAAAATATAGCTTATTTTAAATGAATTTTTAAACTAACATGCTATCCTTCCTTTGAATAAATCTCTAATCTTTAAATAACCATAATTGTTGAAACTATTTTTCAGTTTTTTGTTGGTTTAATAATTTTTTTTATTTATAACCAACATTTTTGCTTTATATAAAAATGTTTAACTTTAGAGTTTTAAGAGGTTACTAAGTTTTTTAAAAAAAAACATGATATTGATTTATTAAAGTAAATACAATAAAATATTTTCTTTTCAGGATGCTTACTTTAAAAGCTACTTTCTTCTTCTTCAAATAAACGATAGGTGGTTCAGTAATTGCCTTTTCCTTTTTATATTCTAACTTACCAATGACAGGATTCATTATCTCTTCAGAAAAAAAGACATGCAAATTACTCCAAAGTGAATTGTACCAAATGTTTTGAGGAGAAATTGTAATCTAAAAATGTCATTGATTTGCCATTTTTGTTCACTATTTACATAAAATTTGATTTTAGATAGTTTAAAAGTCAAACAGGCACATTGCATTTGTATGTACTTTTATGTACCTGTGGATTTTTACTATTTAATGAGAAAGGATTTGATGTGACTTTGCCATATGTAAAGAGTTTTAGGGAAAAAAACAAAAACAAAAAACAAGCAAACAAACAAAAACCTTTAACTGATATGTGTACAAAAGTAGGCATTGCTTTAACTGTAAACCAAAGGCAGATACAGCAGTCTCCAAATTAGTATGAAATCAGACTTCTATCCATTGAAAAACTGTGATTCTGTTACTAAAGATTTGGGGTTCTGGGTTGCAACAGCAAGGAGATTCTGGACAATGTAAAAGAATAATTATTTAGGTATGCCATAATTGAAGAAAGAAGATCAGATGCAGGAAATCTACAGCCTCAGCCAAAATGACACCTCAGAATCTGTCCCTTAAAGTCATTACTGCTATCTCTGATGAACTCTAGGTGCTGTCATGGCTACCAACGCTGCAAGCATGGGGCACTGTAGACTTGACAACAGTACTGCTTCTGTTGTCAGAAATCCAGATGTTGAATAATTGTCTACAGAGTAGACATTCCTATATTCTTCTTTGTATCACCAGGATGTATTCTGTAGGCTGGGCCCAGGTTATGTGCCTATGTTTCAAGTGCAATAAAAGATGGGAATGTAAGTATCAGGCAATTTCATTGTCTGTATTTGGCATGTGGACTCCCCTCCCCAACAAAGATAGAAAATGTCCTCAATAGAGGAAGGGTATTAGACACTACAAAACAAAGACAATGTTAAAGGCAAGTATATTAGGGCTATGGGAACCTGGGACTTTTGTGAATAGCCAGACAGAACCTCAAACTTTTCCTTTATATTTTAATTAGACACACAATAATTATTAGTTTAATGATTAGTTAAATGATCTCATACATTCCATATAAAATTGCACATTGGTATACAAAGATTAATGTAAAATGTTATATATGTATATATTTGAAATATACACATACACTTTAACATAAAATATTTTTGAAATTTTATAATTTAAATAACAATGTTCTTATTTAATCCACTAATTATCACAAAACATCTATTATATTTTCCTTCATTTTAATGATAATAATGAATAAGGGGTATCTAAAGTGTTGAAAAGACAGTATAATTATATATAACTAATTTAATTTTTCTTTATTTAAAATTAGAAAGTAACCAACAGATAGCTGGAAAATAAACAGAAGTTTAGATTTTCTTTTTCTCTATGAATGGATTTTTCATGATACAATTTGTATAGATGTGATTCAAATGAACTAAAAAGAAAAAAACATTTTAATTTTCAGGTATAGGAAGAGGAGTAAAGAAGAGATATCAAGGTGAGAGTGTATATAACTTGGTATATATATATATGCTTGGATCAAATTTCACGACTGTAATCACATAAAATGTAATAAAGAGTATATAGTATTTGAGGGAGTAGATAGCAGTTACCTTTATAAAAAAAAGTACTTTTTTAAATATTGATGAATACAGTGTTGAGGAGCAAATCCGTGTACTGGAGTAGACGATGTCTTTTTAATAAACATGTGAGGAGGCAGGTTACCTGTGGGAATATGGGAACTTGTCAGATCTTATTATCCACACACAAAATATATCACAATTTTTTATATATAGGAAGAAGAACTATGTGAAATGCTTAGTTTCAGGAAGCAAAAAGCTTTGGTGTGTTAAAGCAATATGACAGCAGTAGGGTCAGTTAAACAAAAATAAACCATGTGAAATGACAGCTTGAAAATTTAACTTAGTTAAAATGCAAAAGTACTGACTTCTGTGACAAAACTACAGACTTACGTAAGAATAGAGGTAGTGAAGAAAACACCCAGAATTTCTAGTGAATAATTATTAGATCAACATTCTTTTGACATCTCTTATCATTTCTGCACAAGAAATACAGTTGTTTCCAACTCAAAGGCAGTTATAAAGGTGTTTTTGTACTATACTACCAAATATTCAGAATCCTCTAGAAATTGTGAAAGATGTGAGAATCAAAACAGAGTCACATTTGTTAAAAACCTCGACAAATAGAACCAGGAAAGGACATGAAGGGGGCTGATTCTCATGCATGTATGCCTGGTAACAAGAGCTATCACAGTAGATGCAGCAAAAACACAACCTTGCACAAAAAATACTTCTGCGAGCACATCTGATCAGCAACTGGCAGTCCACGCTCAAAATGGCGTCACCCTTGTTATCAATCATTGTAGCCAAAGATAATTATCTGAAAACAATTATGTGATCCTCCATCATTTTTCCTTTAAAAACCTTTGTCCTCTTTTACCTCGCTACATATGTACATAGTTTACTACGGCACATGTATTCTCGTTGCAATGCCCTACTCCTGATCAAACTCATTATTCTGTTACAGAGCCTCTCTCTGTTTATTACTAGGTTGTCACAATCAAAAGCATGACTGAATTTACAGTGATTAAAAGCATTTGAGAAATTATATCTTAAATAATATTGTCCTTAGAGGCACATAATGTGGCACCTACATTGGACTGGACGTTGACCTAAAGGAGAGTTCATTAATGCATCCTTTGTTCATTCACTCGTTCAATAAACACCATTGAGAGCCTATGGTATAGCAGTAACTGTGCATACAAACAATGGATGAGATACTGTATACACTTTTAGGACTCTAACATTTATTGGAAAATAATTACATTAGAGTAAAATATCATTTGGGAGTGTAGAGGAAAATCACATACACTAGAACAGAAGAGTAATTCTTGATACCAATCATTAGTGAGTTCTTATAATATATGCCAAATTTGGGTGTATTTGTACTCTTATTTGCATAATTTTTAAAATTTGGCTTTAAATCAGATTAAAGAAGCCTTGCCTGGAAATATAACCACCATGATAACAGATTAGATATACGTAATCATTTTTTTTCCCTCATACACGTAGATATGAACACATAACCTATTTTTTTTTTTTTTTACTCACGTAACATTTATAATTACCTGATCTCCCATCTTTTGGATTACACTAGATTCAAGTGTGAACAACATCAATTTTATAATTTAAATAACAATGTTCTTATTTAATCCACTAATTATCACAAAACATCTATTATATTTTCCTTCATTTTAATGATAATAATGAATAAGGGGTATCTAAAGTGTTGAAAAGACAGTATAATTATATATAACTAATTTAATTTTTCTTTATTTAAAATTAGAAAGTAACCAACAGATAGCTGGAAAATAAACAGAAGTTTAGATTTTCTTTTTCTCTATGAATGGATTTTTCATGATACAATTTGTATAGATGTGATTCAAATGAACTAAAAAGAAAAAAACATTTTAATTTTCAGGTATAGGAAGAGGAGTAAAGAAGAGATATCAAGGTGAGAGTGTATATAACTTGGTATATATATATATGCTTGGATCAAATTTCACGACTGTAATCACATAAAATGTAATAAAGAGTATATAGTATTTGAGGGAGTAGATAGCAGTTACCTTTATAAAAAAAAGTACTTTTTTAAATATTGATGAATACAGTGTTGAGGAGCAAATCCGTGTACTGGAGTAGACGATGTCTTTTTAATAAACATGTGAGGAGGCAGGTTACCTGTGGGAATATGGGAACTTGTCAGATCTTATTATCCACACACAAAATATATCACAATTTTTTATATATAGGAAGAAGAACTATGTGAAATGCTTAGTTTCAGGAAGCAAAAAGCTTTGGTGTGTTAAAGCAATATGACAGCAGTAGGGTCAGTTAAACAAAAATAAACCATGTGAAATGACAGCTTGAAAATTTAACTTAGTTAAAATGCAAAAGTACTGACTTCTGTGACAAAACTACAGACTTACGTAAGAATAGAGGTAGTGAAGAAAACACCCAGAATTTCTAGTGAATAATTATTAGATCAACATTCTTTTGACATCTCTTATCATTTCTGCACAAGAAATACAGTTGTTTCCAACTCAAAGGCAGTTATAAAGGTGTTTTTGTACTATACTACCAAATATTCAGAATCCTCTAGAAATTGTGAAAGATGTGAGAATCAAAACAGAGTCACATTTGTTAAAAACCTCGACAAATAGAACCAGGAAAGGACAGAATAAAATATTGTGCCACAGAACTGCCAGCTATATTATTGGAACATAGTACCGATTATCTCTCATAGTTAAGCTTGCTCTATTTTTCTGATTTCTCTTTCATTATTGCTGAAAGTGGAAAGTCTATAAATCAACAAATAAGGAGAGTGAGTGAGAGAGAGAAGGGTGTGTAGGCGGGACTAGGAAATAGCAGATAGAAATATCTACCACATTTTCTAACAAAATGCTATCTTGCTTCTGTCCTTCCTTATATTTAATTATTAGGAAATTTATCTTTATAAATTTAGGTTCACTTCAGACTCTACCAATTTTACAACGTGATTATTATTTATAATGGATTATTAATGCCTTCTTATTCCTGTTGACTACTCTGACACCTGATGATGATTTGATTTCTCATGCTGATCCAGATACATAGAGAGTATGCTGGTGGTGGGGAGAGGAAAACTTTTGGTATTATAACTCTCATTGCAATGAAATAATTATGACTTAATCTAAAATAAATTAAATTTTGCTAATTTCTCAATAATGGTAAATTAATGCTAAACGAATAATGCCATATAAAGTACATTGGTTTGGATTACCTATGTCTTACAGCAATGCGTCTCAACTGTTCTTTCCCAACCCAGCATACACAAATGATATAGCATTTGTCTAGGCAACAACAGTGTTATATCAGTCAGGGTGTTGGCAATTATATAGCAACTTAAATTAGTAATTTGAGGGACTATTTACAATCTGTAAACAGGGTTCAGGGAAACCAGCAAATGAAAGTGCAGGTCCTCAGAGCTAGCAATAGCTAGAAACTCTTTTCACCTCAAAGCTCAAAAGGCAAGGGGAGAGAGAAGTTTCCAAAGCCCAAAAGAGCAGCGCATTGAGTCAATGACCGGGCAAGAGCTGGTGGCCTTCAGGGAAGGGAGGCTGCTGTCCGAGGAGGAAAGCTCAAGAACACATACCATGACGTCATCTTCTTTTTGCTCACCTGATCTACTGCTGGTGTTTCTGATTGGTCAAACCAATACCAAGAAAGAGGGCAAAGGTCTCTATTTCTGTAATCTCAAGAAGTCAGCCTCCCAGGTACACAGCAGGATGAAGAAGGGAGGGGGCTCTCTAGAAAGGGAAATAGAAAATCTCCGCACCAGGCAGCTTACTGCTAAAGTGAATGCAAAGGGAGATGGGAGTGAATAGAGGATATACCCTGGTAGAAATCCTGACAAGTTAGTGTCATGTTTTCCAGGTGGCTTTTTATGCTGAACTAGCAAACATATTTGTTTCCCTTTATTCAAATTGCTGCCTCCCACATATTTTATAAAATATAGCTTATTTTAAATGAATTTTTAAACTAACATGCTATCCTTCCTTTGAATAAATCTCTAATCTTTAAATAACCATAATTGTTGAAACTATTTTTCAGTTTTTTGTTGGTTTAATAATTTTTTTTATTTATAACCAACATTTTTGCTTTATATAAAAAACAGGGTTCAGGGAAACCAGCAAATGAAAGTGCAGGTCCTCAGAGCTAGCAATAGCTAGAAACTCTTTTCACCTCAAAGCTCAAAAGGCAAGGGGAGAGAGAAGTTTCCAAAGCCCAAAAGAGCAGGGTTCAGGGAAACCAGCAAATGAAAGTGCAGGTCCTCAGAGCTAGCAATAGCTAGTAACTCTTTTCACCTCAAAGCTCAAAAGGCAAGGGGAGAGAGAAGTTTCCAAAGCCCAAAAGAGGAATAAAATATTGTGCCACAGAACTGCCAGCTATATTATTGGAACGTAGTGCCGATTATCTCTCATAGTTAAGCTTGCTCTATTTTTCTGATTTCTCCTTCATTATTTCTGAAAGTGGAAAGTCTATAAATCAACAAATAAGGAGAGTGAGTGAGAGAGAGAAGGGTGTGTAGGCGGGACTAGGAAATAGCAGATAGAAATATCTACCACATTTTCTAACAAAATGCTATCTTGCTTCTGTCCTTCCTTATATTTAATTATTAGGAAATTTATCTTTATAAATTTAGGTTCACTTCAGACTCTACCAATTTTACAACGTGATTATTATTTATAATGGATTATTAATGCCTTCTTATTCCTGTTGACTACTCTGACACCTGATGATGATTTGATTTCTCATGCTGATCCAGATACATAGAGAGTATGCTGGTGGTGGGGAGAGGAAAACTTTTGGTATTATAACTCTCATTGCAATGAAATAATTATGACTTAATCTAAAATAAATTAAATTTTGCTAATTTCTCAATAATGGTAAATTAATGCTAAACGAATAATGCCATATAAAGTACATTGGTTTGGATTACCTATGTCTTACAGCAATGCGTCTCAACTGTTCTTTCCCAACCCAGCATACACAAATGATATAGCATTTGTCTAGGCAACAACAGTGTTATATCAGTCAGGGTGTTGGCAATTATATAGCAACTTAAATTAGTAATTTGAGGGACTATTTACAATCTGTAAACAGGGTTCAGGGAAACCAGCAAATGAAAGTGCAGGTCCTCAGAGCTAGCAATAGCTAGAAACTCTTTTCACCTCAAAGCTCAAAAGGCAAGGGGAGAGAGAAGTTTCCAAAGCCCAAAAGAGCAGCGCATTGAGTCAATGACCGGGCAAGAGCTGGTGGCCTTCAGGGAAGGGAGGCTGCTGTCCGAGGAGGAAAGCTCAAGAACACATACCATGACGTCATCTTCTTTTTGCTCACCTGATCTACTGCTGGTGTTTCTGATTGGTCAAACCAATACCAAGAAAGAGGGCAAAGGTCTCTATTTCTGTAATCTCAAGAAGTCAGCCTCCCAGGTACACAGCAGGATGAAGAAGGGAGGGGGCTCTCTAGAAAGGGAAATAGAAAATCTCCGCACCAGGCAGCTTACTGATAAAGTGAATGCAAAGGGAGATGGGAGTGTATAGAGGATATACCCTGGTAGAAATCCTGACAAGTTAGTGTCATGTTTTCCAGGTGGCTTTTTATGCTGAACTAGCAAACATATTTGTTTCCCTTTATTCAAATTGCTGCCTCCCACATATTTTATAAAATATAGCTTATTTTAAATGAATTTTTAAACTAACATGCTATCCTTCCTTTGAATAAATCTCTAATCTTTAAATAACCATAATTGTTGAAACTATTTTTCAGTTTTTTGTTGATTTAATAATTTTTTTTATTTATAACCAACATTTTTGCTTTATATAAAAATGTTTAACTTTAGAGTTTTAAGAGGTTACTAAGTTTTTTAAAAAAAAACATGATATTGATTTATTAAAGTAAATACAATAAAATATTTTCTTTTCAGGATGCTTACTTTAAAAGCTACTTTCTTCTTCTTCAAATAAACGATAGGTGGTTCAGTAATTGCCTTTTCCTTTTTATATTCTAACTTACCAATGACAGGATTCATTATCTCTTCAGAAAAAAAGACATGCAAATTACTCCAAAGTGAATTGTACCAAATGTTTTGAGGAGAAATTGTAATCTAAAAATGTCATTGATTTGCCATTTTTGTTCACTATTTACATAAAATTTGATTTTAGATAGTTTAAAAGTCAAACAGGCACATTGCATTTGTATGTACTTTTATGTACCTGTGGATTTTTACTATTTAATGAGAAAGGATTTGATGTGACTTTGCCATATGTAAAGAGTTTTAGGGAAAAAAACAAAAACAAAAAACAAGCAAACAAACAAAAACCTTTAACTGATATGTGTACAAAAGTAGGCATTGCTTTAACTGTAAACCAAAGGCAGATACAGCAGTCTCCAAATTAGTATGAAATCAGACTTCTATCCATTGAAAAACTGTGATTCTGTTACTAAAGATTTGGGGTTCTGGGTTGCAACAGCAAGGAGATTCTGGACAATGTAAAAGAATAATTATTTAGGTATGCCATAATTGAAGAAAGAAGATCAGATGCAGGAAATCTACAGCCTCAGCCAAAATGACACCTCAGAATCTGTCCCTTAAAGTCATTACTGCTATCTCTGATGAACTCTAGGTGCTGTCATGGCTACCAACGCTGCAAGCATGGGGCACTGTAGACTTGACAACAGTACTGCTTCTGTTGTCAGAAATCCAGATGTTGAATAATTGTCTACAGAGTAGACATTCCTATATTCTTCTTTGTATCACCAGGATGTATTCTGTAGGCTGGGCCCAGGTTATGTGCCTATGTTTCAAGTGCAATAAAAGATGGGAATGTAAGTATCAGGCAATTTCATTGTCTGTATTTGGCATGTGGACTCCCCTCCCCAACAAAGATAGAAAATGTCCTCAATAGAGGAAGGGTATTAGACACTACAAAACAAAGACAATGTTAAAGGCAAGTATATTAGGGCTATGGGAACCTGGGACTTTTGTGAATAGCCAGACAGAACCTCAAACTTTTCCTTTATATTTTAATTAGACACACAATAATTATTAGTTTAATGATTAGTTAAATGATCTCATACATTCCATATAAAATTGCACATTGGTATACAAAGATTAATGTAAAATGTTATATATGTATATATTTGAAATATACACATACACTTTAACATAAAATATTTTTGAAATTTTATAATTTAAATAACAATGTTCTTATTTAATCCACTAATTATCACAAAACATCTATTATATTTTCCTTCATTTTAATGATAATAATGAATAAGGGGTATCTAAAGTGTTGAAAAGACAGTATAATTATATATAACTAATTTAATTTTTCTTTATTTAAAATTAGAAAGTAACCAACAGATAGCTGGAAAATAAACAGAAGTTTAGATTTTCTTTTTCTCTATGAATGGATTTTTCATGATACAATTTGTATAGATGTGATTCAAATGAACTAAAAAGAAAAAAACATTTTAATTTTCAGGTATAGGAAGAGGAGTAAAGAAGAGATATCAAGGTGAGAGTGTATATAACTTGGTATATATATATATGCTTGGATCAAATTTCACGACTGTAATCACATAAAATGTAATAAAGAGTATATAGTATTTGAGGGAGTAGATAGCAGTTACCTTTATAAAAAAAAGTACTTTTTTAAATATTGATGAATACAGTGTTGAGGAGCAAATCCGTGTACTGGAGTAGACAATGTCTTTTTAATAAACATGTGAGGAGGCAGGTTACCTGTGGGAATATGGGAACTTGTCAGATCTTATTATCCACACACAAAATATATCACAATTTTTTATATATAGGAAGAAGAACTATGTGAAATGCTTAGTTTCAGGAAGCAAAAAGCTTTGGTGTGTTAAAGCAATATGACAGCAGTAGGGTCAGTTAAACAAAAATAAACCATGTGAAATGACAGCTTGAAAATTTAACTTAGTTAAAATGCAAAAGTACTGACTTCTGTGACAAAACTACAGACTTACGTAAGAATAGAGGTAGTGAAGAAAACACCCAGAATTTCTAGTGAATAATTATTAGATCAACATTCTTTTGACATCTCTTATCATTTCTGCACAAGAAATACAGTTGTTTCCAACTCAAAGGCAGTTATAAAGGTGTTTTTGTACTATACTACCAAATATTCAGAATCCTCTAGAAATTGTGAAAGATGTGAGAATCAAAACAGAGTCACATTTGTTAAAAACCTCGACAAATAGAACCAGGAAAGGACATGAAGGGGGCTGATTCTCATGCATGTATGCCTGGTAACAAGAGCTATCACAGTAGATGCAGCAAAAACACAACCTTGCACAAAAAATACTTCTGCGAGCACATCTGATCAGCAACTGGCAGTCCACGCTCAAAATGGCGTCACCCTTGTTATCAATCGTTGTAGCCAAAGATAATTATCTGAAAACAATTATGTGATCCTCCATCATTTTCCCTTTAAAAACCTTTGTCCTCTTTAACCTCGCTACATATGTACATAGTTTACTACGGCACATGTATTCTCGTTGCAATGCCCTACTCATTGTAGCCAAAGATAATTATCTGAAAACAATTATGTGATCCTCCATCATTTTTCCTTTAAAAACCTTTGTCCTCTTTTACCTCGCTACATATGTACATAGTTTACTACGGCACATGTATTCTCGTTGCAATGCCCTACTCCTGATCAAACTCATTATTCTGTTACAGAGCCTCTCTCTGTTTATTACTAGGTTGTCACAATCAAAAGCATGACTGAATTTACAGTGATTAAAAGCATTTGAGAAATTATATCTTAAATAATATTGTCCATAGAGGCACATAATGTGGCACCTACATTGGACTGGACGTTGACCTAAAGGAGAGTTCATTAATGCATCCTTTGTTCATTCACTCGTTCAATAAACACCATTGAGAGCCTATGGTATAGCAGTAACTGTGCATACAAACAATGGATGAGATACTGTATACACTTTTAGGACTCTAACATTTATTGGAAAATAATTACATTAGAGTAAAATATCATTTGGGAGTGTAGAGGAAAATCACATACACTAGAACAGAAGAGTAATTCTTGATACCAATCATTAGTGAGTTCTTATAATATATGCCAAATTTGGGTGTATTTGTACTCTTATTTGCATAATTTTTAAAATTTGGCTTTAAATCAGATTAAAGAAGCCTTGCCTGGAAATATAACCACCATGATAACAGATTAGATATACGTAATCATTTTTTTTCCCTCATACACGTAGATATGAACACATAACCTATTTTTTTTTTTTTTTTACTCACGTAACATTTATAATTACCTGATCTCCCATCTTTTGGATTACACTAGATTCAAGTGTGAACAACATCACCCAGGTGAACGTGATATTCAGAGTTATGTTGAAAAAGAGAAAAATAGGAATGATTCATTCACAAATTTGAAGAAAGTGCTTTTAGGCAAACAAGCAAGAGCAAGTTTGAGAGGGAACTAAATGTGAAAAAAACATGTTTTGATAGGAAAACTAGAAGGAGGCAGATGTGGTTATTATCTTCCTTTGCTGATTTCATGCTTATCATGTATGAAACTTATCTGTTAGATTCACCTGTCATCACTTCTCCCATACCTTCTTCCAAAAACAGAACGCTGCTCTCAAGGGAAAACCATTCCATGATATTCAGGTGAGGCTGACCAGCTGTCTTTGCAGTGAGGTGAGGGCAGCCAGTGACCCAGGCCTTAGAAATCATATTTCCGAATCTCTCTGATCATGGCATTTGGTTCAGGGATGAAAAGATAAACCAAGCTATATCAACCTGAGTTACATAAATGTAAAATCATGCCCAAATTTTTTTCTGGCAAACTTCGTCTCTATATTACTATCTTCAGCACAATTACTAAATATATGTTACAGTAAAAAGAAGGTGGGGAAACTATATTTTAGCTAGTATTAGAGCAAATATACAATCATATATGTGATATTCTTCAGTACATGGATCACATGGGATGACAGGTAACTAGACATGTAAACCTATTCATTTGACGTACATGGCGGCTAAAGAATGTTTGACTGTTATAAGGTTTATATGCATGTTTTTGTGTGTGTGAAGTAGTATAGCATTATAAAGGTATAATGTGATATGTTAAAATAGTCATATTTTATATTCTAGAGAAGCCAATAAAACCAGTACAAGGGGCATATGTCAAATTCAATAAAATATTTAAAATTACATGCTAAAAAAAACAGATTCAACAAAAGAAGGCAGAGAAGCCACAACAACAACAAAAAAATGGATGATACAGAGAGAAAACAAATGCCAATATAATAGACTTCCAACCATACCATTAATCACATTACGTGTAAATAAACTGAACATTCTGATTAAAAGACAAAATTTTAAGACCAAATGAAAAACAATATTCAACTATATGTTCTTATACATCATAAATAAAAATTAACCAAGACCTCTTGTTTCATTTACATTTCATAGCCCACGTACTTTTGACAAGAATTTGAGAGAGAATTACATTTGAAAGAGTGAGAGAGTGAGAGAGAAAGGAAAATTCACCTACTATTTTTCAAACTTGATGCTTTCATTAAGAAATGAAAACAGAAGAAATTTTGAAATTTAGAAGCACCAAATCATATGTTCATATTAAGGAAAAGAAAATAAATGAAGGAAATTATTTTTAAAAATAGCAAATGATTCATGTACAAATTCATTTTTAGGTATTATTGATAATTAAAAAAAATAAAACTAACAAAATATTTCCCACCAGAGGAATAATAAAATAAATTATAATATTGTACAACCATATCATAGACCTTTATGTAGTCATTAAAATCATGTGTTCAAATAATATTAATACCAAAGAATTATAGTAACGCAATAACATTCAAAAGAAAAAGCATGATATGCTGTATGCCATAATTTTGTTATAGTAGAAAAAACAAATATAATTAAACTTTTAGTATATTAAACTGAATATGAAAAACACGTGGGTTTTTAATTTTCTGCCTTATGTTTTCCTATCTTTCCTATAATTTTATATAAAAAGTATTCATTCTATGCACATAGTAGTAAGAATTATAAATTAAATATTTACAGTATCTCTTCTCAAATATAGTTAGGAAAAATGGTTTCAGGATAGTACACACATAAACTTGCAAACTATAGACATGTGAAAAATATCTTATGAATAAATTTTGTTAATATAACATTAATAATGCTGGGTACGAACAGCTATTATATTGGGGTTGGTTTTGTTTTTGTTAGGAACGTGAAAATTATTTATAGGTCAATTTATCTGATTTTTTTTTTCAAAATATTTTAACATTTATTTTGACATATTTGTGGGTTACACTGTGTTGATTCAATACATGCTTATATTGCACATCGATTTATTTAGGGTAGAAAGCATAGCTCTGTACCCATTAATCCACCACTTTTTCTCTTGTCCCTCTTCCCCCTGGCCTCTGGTAACCATTATACTACTCTCTAATTCTATGATAATCACCTATTTTTTATTTTTTAGATTCCACATATGAGTAATATCATGCGGTATTTATCCTTTTGTGCCTGACTTACTGCACTTAATATGATGGTTTCCAGTTTCATCAATGTTGCTGCAAATGAAAGGGTATCATTTTTTTTTTAATAGCTGAGGAGTATTCCATTGCGTATGTACATCAAATTTTTTTTAATCTATTCATCCACTGATGGGCATTCAGGTTGATTCCATCTCTTGGCTATTGTGAATAGTGCTGTGATTAACACGGGAGTGCAGGTGTCTTTTCGATATACAGATTTCATTTCCTTTGGGTATATACCCTGTAGTGGGGTAGCTGAGTCATAAGGTAGATCTATTTTTAATTCCCTGAGGAATCTCCATACTGTTTTCCACAATGGGTGTGCCAGTTTACACTCCCACCAGCAATGTAGGAGTGTTCCTTTTTCTTCACATCTTCGACAGCATTTGTTATTTTCTGGTGTTGATAGTAGCCATTCTAACTGGAGTGAGATGATATCTCATTGTGGTTTTAATTTTCATTTCCCTGATGATTAGTGATGTTCTACATTTAAAAAAAAAATATTTAATGCATATTATTGAAAGGGACCTAGCATTTATTGATATTCTAATGCTGCTCTTGGGAATGTGTGCAAACATTTCCCTGATGATTAGTGATGTTCTACATTTTAAAAAAAAATATTTAATGCGTATTATTGAAAGGGACCTAGCATTTATTGATATTCTAATGCTGCTCTTGGGAATGTGTGCAACTTGGTTAATGTAAAAAATAAATAAATTAACAAAAACAATTTTACTTCTCCCGAGATTCACTATTGATTCTATTATGCCCACCTCTAATTTCCAGCATGG